>NC_136482.1:125948314-126003314 GCF_053919585.1 Euprymna scolopes | reverse complement strand
GTAAACATAACGAGCAACTGCAATGTGAAAATATAATGGCACAACTGAGGGGACAAATTATTTCTTTCAACATCGCCGATTACTGTGCGGAAAAATGGGCATTGCTGATCATGAGAAGGGAGAAACTGGAAGCATCGGAAGGTTTTCTACCCAACAAAGCAGAGAAAATGGAGAACAGTATAGGTAATCATGCTGGAAAGTTCTAGAAGCAGACCAACAAACAACAGAAATAAAATATAAGATCCGAAAAACATATTTCAGAAAAACAAGAAAAATCCTCGAAAGTAAATTATAGAGTAGAACCCTTATTATAGGTAAGAAAACCTGGGCAGTGCCACAAGTAAGATACTCTGGATTGTTTATTGGTTGAACCAATGAACAACGGAGGAATATTGACCAGAACACAAGAAAATGCACTACAGCCAAAGTTAATAGTGATCGACTCTGACAAAGAAAGGCGGAGGAAAAGAAAAGAAGAAAATATTTTTTTCTATCAAGGAGTGTGGAACTAACACATACACACACATACACACACACATACACACGCACACGCGCACACACACGCGCACCCACACACATACACACAAATAATTACTAGAAAAATGTTTAATTCATAAGACCGAACGAATAATTACCACAGTTTAAGAGACCCACGAAATAAACAAGAAAGTAAAAGAAGACACGTGGGATAAGACGTGGCGCTAAATATTAGAAGAGAAACAATTACACGGACGATTCAAAAGGCTGACAAATGTGGGCTTAATGCAAACAACTAGGCGGGGCTACAAAAATTAAATTTATACAGAGAAACTGAATTGCTAATAACTACCGCACCAGATATTGCACTTAAAATCAAATACATCAAAGTAAAGATCGACAGACCGAAAGGAACCAGGAAATGCACACTTAGTGGACAAAGAAACGAGGAAAAACGCATAATAAGTTAATGCAGCAAATCAGCCTGAAAATAATATAAAAATAAGCACGATCACTAAGGAGAACAGTATACAAGAAATTATGCAAACAATTACACCTTAAACATCCAGACAAAAAATACAAGCAGGAACCGTGAGAAAATGAAATAAAATAATATCATAGGACATAGATATAATAATAAGCAACCCACCCAAGCAAGAATATCGGATATTATAATAGTTTAAAAGAAGAAAAATTCCTGCCAGATCGTAGATTTTGCAGTTACAGGAGACAAAAGATTGAATTTCAATGATACGGAGAAGCGGTGTAAATACACTGAAACTCGCCAGAGAGATCAACCGGATCTGAAAAATAAAGAAACTCATGATAACAGCATTTATGGTAGGCGTGCAAATAACAATGCAGAAACACTTTCAAAAAAGAAGGGGAGAGAGTAGAATCAGAGGGACGTGTGAGAAGATACAACGGATAACAATAATGGAAACGGCTGGAATACAGGGGGTCCAAAAAGTAACACGAGGGTTCAAAGTATATGCCATTTTATCATTAATTATTATTTTTCTCGGTTTTGCAGATACTACTCCGGAAATTTATAATGGATAAGCAATGCGATAAACAATGTAGGACAGATGTGAAATTGTTTTACCAACATCAAAGGCCAATTGTTTTGATTCAAAGAACATGTTCATGAAAGAGATACCCCAAGTCACAGCACAATTAAACACACCGTGCGCCGATTTGAAGACTAAGCAAGCTGGCCTTGATCTTCTGCGAGTTGGTATACATCGAAACGTCATCACAAATAAAAATAGGGAAAGATTGCGAAAAAGCGTGGAACAGCATCCTGAAACCTCGATTCGACCAAGTTTTATACATATTGGAATATGTCGAAGCTCACTACAAAATATTCTGAACAGTTGAAACTTCTTTGACTGTTTTGCTTGTTTTACACTTGAAGCCTAACAAGGGTTCAATATGCAGTTCAAATGCAAGAACTTGTCCGAAATTACTCGAATGTTTTGAAAAAAATGGATTCCCATTTCTTGTAATAAATAATTATATCAAGTATTTTCATAAGTTTCGTTTTGTTTTAGATTATAGCTGAGCGCACTCAAGTGATTTACCGGCTTCCATCTTATCTCGAAATTACTTATAACGGCACCAACTTACTTTCGGAAGAACCCCCCCCATCAGCCTTTTCTTTTATATCGTAAGCTTCTTAAAACGTTACTAGCTTAAGTTCAGAATAAAATCACGATTGTCTTTTAACGGCTAATTTAAAAAAAAAATGTTTTGAACGCTACTAACTGAATTTCTTTCAATACAGTTTGCAATTTGGAGACGGAATTGTTTTTGTTGAGATAAGTGATTTCAATCATGCTTTTTATTTTAGATTTAAAATATTAACAACATTTTATTTCAGTATTTAATTTGTGTATTTCTGTTTTATTAAATGCTAGCTTTTTTTCTAGTCCAATACCGGCTTCCATCTTATCTCGAAATTACTTATAACGGCACCAACTTACTTTCGGAAGACCCCCCCCATCAGCCTTTTCTTTTATATCGTAAGCTTCTTAAAACGTTACTAGCTTAAGTTCAGAATAAAATCACGATTTTCTTTTAACGGCTAATTTAAAAAAAAATGTTTTGAACGCTACTAACTGAATTTCTTTCAATACAGTTTGCAATTTGGAGACGGAATTGTTTTTGTTGAGATAAGTGATTTCAATCATGCTTTTTATTTTAGATTTAAAATATTAACAACTCCATTTTATTTCAGTATTTAATTTGTGTATTTCTGTTTTATTAAATGCTAGCTTTTTTTTCCTCGTACATATGTTTATTTATCTACTGAGTTGATTGCAAAAATAGATTACGAATTGTACTCATTTTTAGTTCGTGTGAGGGGAATCTATCACCATACTTTCCCTTATACACGTCTGTTGGACTTTTATTAAGTACAATACTTAATAGTTTTTTTGTTTTTTTTTTTTAATGGAGAGTAGAAAACGCATTGTGGATGCGTTATCGGCAGCTCCTGTTACTCTCGCTTCTTCTTATTTGTCCCTCAGTCCTCATTTTTTAATGAGTGATTTTTCTGACAAAGGGAGAAGAAAAAGCTGTTTTCTAGGTTGGCAGTGTTTTTGCGAACAGTTGGCTGAGATGGCGGAAATTTTCTGTTTCTATGTCTATCCTTGTAGCCATGTCACTAGTAAGGGTGCTGGAGGTAAACGTTTTGTCTGGGCTGACGTTATCCGCTTGATAGTCAGGGACCCGAACCTTGGATTAACCACTAAGGAGGCTGTCCTATCAGCAGGTGCAAAGTACTGGGGCTGCTGTATTGCCATTTGGTGAATGGATTCTGGACCATGCAGTAGCTTCTGGTGGGGCCTCTCGATGCCATACTAGTGGGTAATTGTTACGGCTTTACCTTATCATTAGCTACAAATAAAAAAAGATTCTTCGTTTCTTTTTCTCTCTTAATTTCCCCTCTCTGTCCTGCTCTTAGTAAATCTGTCGACCTAGTCCACAAATTCCAAAATTTCATCATGACAAGTTTCAAGAAAAAATACACGATTAAACCCGGTTCTCCAACTTCCAACGTAGACCCCTACTACCATGTCTCCTTCTCCAACATCAGGGGTCTTCGTTCTAACCTTCCAGAGGTTGAAACCCAATTACAGGAGACTAAACCAGACCTTTTATTTTTAAGTGAAACTGGCATTGGACAGGCTATTTCCCTAGATGAGTTTGCAATTTCAGGATACTCTAACTTAACTTCTAAATCTGACCCCCAAGATCGCCATGGGCATGGAATATGTGCCTATATTAAAGATAGCTTTCCATGTGGGAGGGACATCTCCAGGGAAGATCCTAACTTACCCTATATGTGCTTCCGGGTTGCTTTAGCTCACACTAATGCATTTATATTTACTCTCTATCGCCCCCACAACAGCGGAGTTACTATCTTTCAAAGCATATCTGAGAAAATGGACCAAGTCCTTTCTACTTATCCTTCAGCTAACATTCACGTATGTGGAGACTTCAATGTTCACAACGTCGAATGGTTGACCCACTCAAACAAGACCGATGATGAGGGGAGGTTCTGTCATGATTTCTCCATTGCCTATGACCTCACTCAGATAGTTCAGGAACCTACCCGTGTGCCCGATAATGACGGCCAGTATGCGAGCCTACTAGACCTTTTTCTCACAACTTGCCCTGAACTATGTTCAGTTTCTGTTCTGTCGCCTCTTGGCTCTTCCGACCACTCTGTTGTATCAATTAAGATAAAAATGAAATGTAATAAGTCCCCAGACGTACCTCTTCATCGTACAGTATATCGATACACTAAGGCTGACTGGGATAGCTTCCGTACATTTATATCTGATCTACCTCTGCATTCCATGTTTAAAAAGGATGTGTCCTCTATAGTATTAGACCTAACTGAATGGTTACTTGTAGGTATTGACCATTTCATACCCTCTAAAATATTTCAGCAAAAACCTAACAGCCAGCCATGGTTCTCTCCAGAATGTGCTGCTGCCATTGCGCACAGAAATCACTTTTTCCACTGCTTCAAACGTAATAGATGTATGGAAACTAAAGCCGTTTTCAGGACTGCCAGCAACCATTGTAAGAAAGTAATAAGGAACGCAAGAGTGTTGTATGCTCAATCTGTTAAGTCCAAAGTAGCTGAGCAGCGGCTTGGTTCCCACCAGTTTTGGCAAATAGCAAACAGAATCCTTAACAGAAGCGTGTGCTCCATTCCAACTATTATCAATGGACCTGAGGTAATCTCGTCAGCATCAGACAAAGCCAAACTCTTTGTCAAGAACTTTGCAGCTAATTCTACCCTTTGCGACCAACCCCCAATATTTCCTCCTGTATCAGAAAACACGCTATGTGATATACGTATATCTGTACGTGATGTTGCGAAGCTAATCAAAAACCTTGATTCGAGTAAAGCAACTGGCCCTGATGGTATTCCAATTATAGTACTCAATAAACTTCAACCTGAATTAGCGCCCATACTTACAAAACTGTTTAAACGTTGTCTTAAGGAGAATAGTTTCCCATCTCCCTGGAAAATCTCATCAGTATGCCCTGTATTTAAGAATTCAGGTGATCGCTCATCCCCCTCTCAGTACAGGCCAATAAGTCTCCTGTGCGTCGTGAGTAAGTTGCTAGAATCTGTGTTAAATACAGAAGTAATCAAACATCTCAACAAAAATAACCTTCTTAGTGACACTCAATATGGTTTCCGTTCTGCTAGATCTACAGCAGATGTCCTTACAGTTATATCGCATAGGATTAGCAAATCTCTCGACGGTGGCAATCTTTCTAGGGCAATTGCTCTTGACATATCTAAAGCCTTTGAACGGGTATGGCATAAAGGTTTACTTCATAAGATTGCTAGCTATGGTATAGCTGGAAAAGTCTTCTCAATTATTAAATCATTTCTTTCTGATAGGTTCATAAGAGTAGTAGTTGAGGGGCAAAAATCAGAAGCTCACAGTATTAATGCCGGTGTCCCTCAGGGATCCATCCTGGGCCCAACTCTTTTCCTGATCTACATTAATGATCTTCCTAATCATATCCTTACATCATTTGTAGACATTTATGCTGACGACACTACCATTTATGGTACCACATCATAGACAGTACACGACCAAGTTCTCTCCAATTCTCTCTCCTCTGATCTTGAGCACGTAGTACAATGGGGAAAGGAGTGGCTGGTTACTTTTAATGCATCTAAACCCAAGCTTCTCTCTTTACATCATCAACATTCGTATCCACATTTGGCATCCATTGAAATGAATGGGTCTCGTCTTCAAGAGGCCTCAAGTTTTGACAAGCTTCTGGGCCTGACCATTACTCCTGATCTTAAATGGAACACGTATATCAAATCTGTTGCCAAGGCCGCTGGAAAAATGGTGGGATCTTTCTATCGATCCAGTAGATATCTCACTGCTGATGCTATTCTCTACCTATATAAGAGCCAGGTACGTCCAAGGATGGAATACAGTTGCCACATCTGGGCAGGAGCTGCTAGAAAGTACTTGTCCTGCCTTGATAGAGTTCAAAATAGACTTCGTAGCCTCGTAGGAGATGTCCTTTTCTCCTCCTTGCAACCTCTATCTCACAGAAGAGATGTTGCGAGTTTGTCTCTGATGTATCGTTATTTTCATGGAAAGTGTTCAACTGAGCTTCAATCTATGGTCCCCCCTCGCCAAACTTTCACAAGAAACACTTGTCTAGCTGTAAACACTATCAATAATTTCCCCCACTCTTTATCTGTGCCTAAACCTAAACGTAGATTCCATGAACAAAGCTTCGTTCTTAGAACTGCACGCCTGTGGAATTGTCTTCCGTTTTCCTGCTTTCCGGCCGACTACAATATGGTTGTGTTCAAGTGTAAAGTAAATAAGTTCTTGATGAGCCGTTCCATATAAGTTATAAAATTTACCAAATTTTCATTACTAATGATTACTATATTGACCAATTTCTACTGTACACTCTTTAACCCTTATCCTTGAGTGGCCTCTGGGCCTTGATAATGTGGTGATGCCTTTGTAAAAAAAAAAAAAATTAAAATAAATAAATAATTTTACCAAGAATTCTTCATTTCCTTACTACAGAAATACCACGCATGGCTGAATTGTATTGTCTTTAAGCATTCTAAAAACGTCATATTGTTTCAAATGTAATAATATCTAGTATTGTAGTTCTATTATATTTACTATTTGTAATTAATTAAGAAATATGATAATTTTGTGATTTTAAATATATATTTTTGTCAAACCATTGTAATTATTATTATTATTATTATTATTATTATTATTATTATTATTATTATTATTATTATTAGAGTGGTTGTCAAACCATTGTAATTATTATTATTATTATTATTATTATTATGATTATTACTGTTATTTCTATTATTATTATTAGTATTATTATTATTATTATTGTTGTTGTTGTTGTTGTTGCTGCTGCTGTTGTTGTCGTTCCATAATAGTGTCAAACTTTGATATTTTTAAGGTTGATATTTTACCCTTAAATATAAGTTGAATTCTTTTTACTTAAAACATTAAAGCTGTATTCACACTATCGCCGTGTCTAACAGGCAAAATTGGAAAATAAATTGTCTGTTCAATCTTATTAAGCCATTTATGGTGGATTTCTAATTATGGTTCCGAGCGTTTCAATCACAACGAGATTCACTTTGGCTTTCTTACAGTTCGATGTGTTATTATTGTATTAGTACTATTGTTTAATAACAATAATAAAAATAACAATAATAAAAAAATAAAAAGTCTTAAGTTTCTGATATTTTTATTTATTTATTTTGATTTTTTAAATTTATTTTTATTGTTATTTTTCCTCCCTTTTTTTCTCATTTTTGGTTTAGTCATTCTATCTATACTTTACCACTTTCACTGTTCCCAACAGGCAAGAGGTTTGTAAAATTGTAAAAGAAAGTGTATTGTCAATATGATCAAGCCGTTTATGGTAGCTTTTTATTATGATCACAAGCGTTGACAATTACAATCGGAATCACCTTGACTTTTACAGTCTAACTTATTCCCATTTCAGATCCTGTTATTTATTTTTTCTTGTTCGTTTTCCCGCACTCTGGTATGGACGGGTTCGCTTGTTTTTATTTAATAAAATTATGTCAGGTCTAGAGTTTTTAAGACCACGCCAGTCGGTGTGTGCATATCTACAAGACGGTATACAATATTGTTTTTCTGAACCACTTTTGGTTTATGTCCATACGACTTCTCATTTTGGTCCAAGCCATAAAGTTTGCAAATATTCCAATGTAAGACTTGTGCCACTTTGTCGTGCCTCCATTTTTTATACTGATGTTAAGCTCGCATAGGACATTTTAATAAAATATACGGCAATGTTTCCTCACTTTCATTATATAATTCGCATTTTATATTCTGCAGTTTTGTCGATGTAGTGTTTAATGGACCTAGTGTGAGTTGCTGGTTCTTGGGCTGCAATAAATGTGGTCTCAGTAGAAATTTAAGATCTCTCCTGATCAACTAATTCGAGCTGTCTATATCTCTTAAGTCAGTAATCTTAAAGAATACCCTGTGTTATTTTTTCCAAAAAAATTTGCACCTTCTCTTGCAATCTTTGCCTATTCTTCATACCGGGTCTTATATTCTTTTCTATTTCAATTCACGTAGAAACATTTTATGGCTTTCAGAAATATATTTCGTAAGCATTTCTTATATATTCATAATATCTTCAACATTAAGTATGCCTCAGCCACCTTCGTTTCTGTGTTGATACAATCGATATACATCCTCTTTCTAAGCAAAAGCACAGAAATTGTAAGTATTTTCCGTGTTTTGTGTCCGAACCTTTCAATTCATCTACATTCCAGTAGTCAAGTATCCTATCGGTATATCAATGATATTTACTGCTATGGTGTTGCAGGCATATATTGTATTCAAACTGTGCAGGAGTGATTTAAGAATAGCACTTTATCTTCTGTTATACTCGGCTGTGACCTGTTTTTTTTTTACATTTTCATGTTCTTAGACTTATCCGCTTCTAGTATACTCAACTATCTCTAGCTTCTATCGCTTTCAACATTCTTTATGAGAGTCGTTGTTGACAGTTTAAGGACATCTGATTTGACCAGGTTGCTATTTTGATCAAAGAATAAGCACATTAGGAGATGCAAAATTCTATTTTATGTCATTAGTAAGCAATCTGTTCGTTTTTATCGAGGTATCAAACTAGCTCTCATTCTTTCCAAAAACTTTAAGGTCATCCACAAATAATAGATACTGGACTGTAAGAATTCTTTTTTTCCGATTGTATACTCTGCTTTCAAATTCCGTAAAATATCAACAGGTATCAAACTGATCACAAACAGCAAATGAGAACGATTCCCACCTTAGAAAATCCCTCTCTTAATTTGCACTCTGCCTAATACAACATTCTCTGAAGTTAAACTGGTGTCCCAGTTCTTCATCTATTGATAGTTCTATAGTTATAAATCCTCAAATGTCAGGGGCTATTCCTAAAATTTTCAAACACTTTAGTACCCCTGAATGTGGAACGAAGTGAGATGCTTTTTCTTTGTGTACCCAGCAATGACAAGGTTTGTAGACCTTTTTTTTTGCAGTTTCTTAGAATCTTTTTATCGATTAGGAACTGATGCTTGCTGCCTCCTGATGTTTTTCAACAGCATTTTAGTCATTAAGGCAGCAAGGTTTTGTTCCAAATGATCAAATATACTATAGGACCGTATGCTAGTGAAATTTTTCCACGTAACTCAATTGCAAGTGATTAGTCTAAAGTTAGACACTTCATCCCTTTTGGCTTATCATTCATTATCTGGACAATAATTCCCTTTGTCAACCAACCAGTTTCACGTCATCAAACAGTCGTTTAGCATTGTTACAAGAAGTGGGTGGAAGGATGGAAATTTTAAACCAGTATAAATGAACTCTGTAAAGTCCAGGCGCTTTCCAATTTGAAAACATTTTAGCCTTTACCTTCAGCATCTCGACAGTGAGCATTATGTTTATTTGTTCCTCCTTTATAGAGGAAACTTCTCTTTCATATAGTTGATCCATTCTGCGCGGTCTTGATATTTTTCTTCCAGTTCCTAATTACGTCTCCAGAATACACCTGATTCATCAGCATAAGATGCAATGTCCTTCCCCCTTTAAATTCCTTCTTGTTTGTTAAAAACAAATTGTCGGTCATTCACAAACAGTGATAATTCTATCAGTGTAACGTTTCGACTGTTTCTCTGGCTGGTGATCTTGGAAGAGTCGTTCTTTCCCCTATTGAACATGAGAGGAGGCTTCCCAGGTCATTATCCAGAGAAACAATCACTAGAACAAATTGGACAAAAACCTTAAATAATAATAATAATAATAATAATAATAATAATAATAATAATAATAATAATAATTATTATTATTATTATTATTATTATTATTATTATTATTATTATTATTATTATGGTTGTTGTTGTTGTTGTTGTTGGTGGTGGTGGTGTTGTTGTGGTGGTGGTGGTTGTTAACATTAGAAGAAAAGTTACTGTATACAAAATGGAATTGCGACCATAAAATAGCATTGACACTTTTGAAATTGTTAAATGTGCGGAGGAATTTCTCGTTATTAGATCTGAATTTATCTAAAATTTCTTGTAGCGACTAATAAGTCTCTCTCTATAAGTGTTGTTATTAGGAGACTTATTCTCTATATTTCCTATTAACAAAAACCTGAACACAATAGTTTTAAACAGTAATCACCTTGACGTTAATCTGTCCTATTTACATGCATTGATAACTTGGTATCAGAAATAGTTTAATATGTGATCGGACCAGGCGAGCATTTGTCTAATACTCGCCATTTTAAATTTAGTAAATGACTGTAGCATCATACGTCACCAAACAACATGGCTGCTTGAATAATGAGTCGTGAGATTAGTAATGGAGATCATAATTATATTCTGTCTCATTGGGAACGATATATGAGACTAACACGCTTATTTAGATGACGCAAGGCCCCATCCACCATAGAAATAAAAACTGACACGCGTATAAATTATATGTTCATTAGTACTGGTCGATACAAATTAGCCAATATTCGTATCGCTAAATCATTGCAAACTTCATTTAGTATATGTTAAGTTAATAGATGCCAAGCAAATTCATCAGAACACGTGTCTATATTCGTAAGAACTTCAATATTTAACTTATAAAAGAGTTGCCCAAAATAGAATGTGTAAAAATAATTTATTAGAATAAAGTTTTCGTTTGTCATTAATAGAAGTTTAATAATATAATTCTAATGGAGAAAACACCAGAGTCCTAGTGTAAAACTTACATCTACACTTGGCAGATGTATACGTAGGGTACCTACTTGGTCACCGGCAATAAATTATAACAGCTTTACTAAAGGCGTCATTGAAAGTTTACTTATAATGCTCGTGACCTAACCAAAGTTGGCCGTTCTATGATTTCGGTGTGCCACTCGGTATTCTGCTAACGAGAAGTTGTAAAGGTTTCTCTCTCTCTTTATCTATCTATCTATCTATTCTTCTTATTATTATTATTCTCTTTTTCTCTTCCTCTCTGTCTTTCTCTATGTTTTCTGATTGCCGACTTTTTATGTTTTCAAGATCAAAATGGTGATCGCCCAATATTGATCGTCTGAGCAGAACAGTTGAAAAGATGTGTACACTTTCAAGCACAAAAGTAATTAAAAAACTCACCGAGTTAATATTATAACTAACCGATAGTGGTAGAAATTGATAAAAAATTTAGTATTTAAGAGAATAAATTGTTTCAATGAAGACGATCATATTATAGTCAGACAATTCTAAGAATGAGTATTTTTTAATAGAGTTTTAGCTTACTTTTCTACAAAAACACAGAATGAGAGAAATTATTGACAGTTAAATTACTAGGCAAATGTTTGCTGTGAATATTTGGCAGGTGATACAATTAATTGAATCTAAGACGATCACTTGCCATTAAATTTAAACTGATTGAGATAGACTTAGCTCGTCTTTTTTGTGAAAAAGAGGTTGAAATGAGGAGAACGGGCACTATTTTGTAAGTTTAAAAGCTGATTTTCAAAGAAAGAAAATCTGCTTTTAACAATCCTCGACATGTGGCAAACTACTCTAATTTAGCACGTATTTGACTCTTATACATATATAGGATTGCAGCTTGAATGTCAAAATCCGTGGAATATATTTCAGCCACGTTAGCAACAGATTTGAGGTAGGTCTTCTGTTTCAGGTAAGTGAAGGTAAGTCATTAAATTTTTTTGAGCAAGGGGTTTGCACAAAAGTCATTATTTTAAGAAAGAACGTGGGGATCAGATCGTTGTTGGGGAAAATATAAGTTTTTTTTAATGCATTAAAACCAGCCGGACACATTTAATATTAACACACCACGTGCCCACGTTCGAAGAATATAACCTCGAAGATGTGTTTGTCATCGCGGCCTTATGATATGTTGCCATAGATGGTAGTATCGTATGTGTATCTGTCCACGGATAATCCTATAATATAATTATTACGATCATTGATAAAGACCAGGAAGAAATTGGAACCAGAGAGAGAGAGAGAGAGAGAGAGATAGATAGATAGAGAGAGAGGGATAGAGAGATTCTTGAGGCATGCCAGCAGTAATACTCTGAGCAGTGGACTTTTACCTATTGACAACTAGTACTAAGCTATCAGACAGAAGATTTGATTAATAAAACGACATTTACAGATATTTCGTAGTTGGGAATGTTTAAGAGTAAACTTTTTGTAAATATGTAAATATGCATATTGTACATTTATGTCTGATAAATTTTAATATAAACAGTTTAGCAGCAAGTAGATCAATAAAAGAAATAAAAACTATAACGATAATACGTCGAAGATAATAGCAACTATTGGCCTCATATCTCATATTAAGATTACGTGGTTTGTTCATGATCGTAGAAATATCGCGTTTTTTAATAAAAAGAAGCAGGGGATTATTTTAAACAAAGGTGAATCGAACAGATTAGTGAGTATGAGAGTTATGGAGCTAGTGACTGCCGTTAAATCATTCTGTAAACCAAATAGCAATTAGCCGGAGTGAACGAGGAACTCTCCATTATTATATAGTGTACTCATACTCAGAGAAATCGGTGATGTGTTTCCGATCCCTCGGTGGAAAGTATAATAACATCAACTTTTTTATTCATAAAACACAAGAAGTCTTGCGCCAAAATTTTTGTGTGGCGACAGATATTCATTTACAAAGAGATAAGTGCTAGTTCACAGCTCAACACAAGGAGCGCACGACCAAGTAAGCGATGAAGAAATACAAAGCCCCAAGTATACACGCATTATATTTGCCTCATACGACTGAATACTACGGTCCGCATAGTGTAGATCATATTTCTTATGAATCAACATTGTTAGAAGCTTCCAACCGCGTAATATGCCGTAAAGAAACCGAGGTTAAAATGTTACAAGATTATGCGAAATCCAAGCAAATGCCTTTGAAATGTGGCGGTATTGCTATTGAGATAAAACCCGTCGATTGATTCACTCATTCTGTGTAAAAATGTGCAAGTATATTAACTGTAGGTCTAGCTGTACGGAACTAGTGAGACTCCTAACTTCTCGTTAGTAATGTGCTGCTTGACAACGTTTTTATTAGGAACAAATTCGAGCAACTTATGCATAAGATATAGCAGGTCACTTTGTGAGTATGTAGATGATCGGTATCAACTCTTTTAAATACTGGGAAAAGTAAGGAAACTTACCACAGTTTTGAGAAACATTTTGTTTTACGGTAGCGTGTGAACAGTTGTGAAAGAAAGGAAGCTAGCACTGATACTTGTTTTTTTCATGAAATATTTGCCCACCAGATGCTTTGTAATAGGTTTAGCAACATAACGTATATTTATTTGGATCTCACTAAGATTATTTCGGTGTTGATAGAATATACAGACGCTAGATGCAACGAGTTTGGCTTTGTCTAATGCGGAAGCAATTACATCTGGTTCATTGATGATGGCGAAGCATGAGTTCAGAATTTAGTTTTTAATTCGACAAAATAAATAGGAATGCGCCTATGAATTAAAAAGCATGTGTTCATTAATGCAAGAGTAAATAATGTACAGAAACATATTTAAATATGTACACATGCGTAAAGTTAAAGAATTAGAAATATGGGCATGTCAAAATGGATGAAAATGGCAGAATACATCTTGATTTCACTTTTCGCATGTTGGCATTTTATACTGCCCTGGTCTCAATCATTACGTTTTTACAAAATAATAAATAAATATTAAGGTGTATCCTCGAATAGGATCTGCGAATCTCTTAAGTACATCCTCTGCACTTATTTCTTTCGTGAAGCCGGCCAAAAGACTAGTTGATTAAAACGTGGTGAGACGTCAACAACTATGGAAGGTAATAATTGCCCAACTTGCAGTTAGGAGTTCCTATCCCGTCGCGGTAACTAGCTAAGGAAGGCCCGAGGAATAATTGGCTGAAACGTCATGTAAAGAAGAAGTAAAAGAAGATGAGGAAAATAGCCCGTCATAAATAAATTAATATATAATCTAAATGATTTGAGAGATTGTTAATTAGCGTATCAATGCTGAAAACGTTCATCGTTGGAGGTCTATCAGATAGAATTTAAAATATCAAAATAAATGAAGTAACGTCGCCAGATAGGACAAAAACCGATTTTAATACACCACACACAGTAGATCGGTTGTTATATTGTAGTTTGCATCGACTGAGTTTAATAAACTAATTTAATAGGATACCTTAAGGACCAAGGCTTATTTTCATAATGAACATAATGAACAGATGTATATGAGAATATTGCTTATAATGGGATTTTGTCTAATGAGTTCATACAAAAATAATATTAAATAGATGCAGAATTTCCGGACGCATAACTGGGTCTCTCAAAGTATCGTTAAATATTTCCAAGACAAAACAGTCCATGATTAGATTAAAATATATTTTTCTCCAATTCAACAGTGTACAGGCATTGAGATTTACTGCTATCATTAGTAATAGTTAAACACGGGTGGAGTTGGGTTATCAAAGTGGAGGTATTAACAGGAATTTATTCAAATCAATAAACTTATTTAAATGAAGACCAACAATAATGCGTGAATGAAATATTAAATGAATCAAACACAGCAATAAAAATGCCCCATTGAAACTCCACCGCACCCTGATTAAATATTATAGATATTTGATTAAAATTTATCCTACAAGAATGCATATTATAGTCAAATTGCATTAAAGAATCGATCATGATATATATATATATATATATATATATATATATATACTTAGCATCTTAATTACTCTTCTGATGAGAAGCATAAGGCTTCGAAATGCCTTGGTATAAAGAGTTCCTCCGATCCCCTAAATTATTGCTTGTATTCCATTAGTCAGTAAATGAACCAATCTATATCCACACATGATATAGTATTGTGTCTTCATTTATTACTCCTGTTGTCCTATATTATACATATATATATATATATATGTGTGTATGTATGTATGTATGTATGTGTGTATGTATGTGTGTATATATAAAACACCGTCAAGAATAGTCATCTGTAAATAGGGCACGTTAGAAATCATGGTTCATGTAATTCTGCGCGTCCTTATACTTTTTAGATTTGATGTCCCGGTTGTTCACGAATGAATCCAAAGTTCTTGTATCCATTTCGAGCTCCATAGCTACATTTTTGATGAACAAACCTTCAACAATCCTTTCATTTTCGATAACCGCGAATCGCCCTTTTCTGGAATTTTAAAAGACCTGCAATAAAGCGATGGAATGTATAAATTATTGGATTATAAATAAAATGTCATAACTTCGTAAGTATCGAATGGATTTGAAGAAGATTTTGGCAAATAACTTACCTTGACACGGTCATTTAAGGATACAATTTTAATTTTTTTGTGACTTATATTTGGTCAAAATATTGATATTTTACATATCTCCAATTAAGCGGTTGATGCGGTTTATATATATATATATATATATATATATATATATATATATATATATATATATATATACATACATACATATATATACAGTGATGATCATATTTATTGGCACGGTAAAATAAAAGTTAAATTTTGTCTAATAAATTCTAAAAAAGGGATTAAATTAAAGAAAATAATAAAGTATATTATGTATTTTTAACTGGCCTTTCCGATGCAGCAATCGGATGTTAGAAAAAATAAATAACAAAGGAACAACAAATATAATTGCAAAAAACCCTTGTTCAAAATTATTGGCACGGCTTTGTATTTCTTTTAGTATCAGTATAATATCAATCAATTTCCGGTTTACGTGCTTTCTGAACTTTTTTATAGCCATATTATGCTTGTTTAACGCTAATTCAGTGAATATTTTTTTCAGATAATTTTTAGATAGCGATTTATTTAAACTATTATAAGTGACTAAATTATAATTTTCAATCGCCATGGTTAAAACTAAGGAACACAGCGAAGACGTCAGGAAGCTTGTTCTAGCATGCCATACCAATGGAGAGGGCTATGATAAGATTTCAAAGAAGCTAAACCTTCCCAAATCCACTGTTAGAGCCATAATAAACAAGTTCAAATCGCGAGGCCACGTTATGAGTTTAGAGGGTAGAGGGAGAAAAAGGATTCTTTCCCCAAGAGATGAACGGAAAATTGTTCGACAAGTAAAACAAAACCCAAGGATCTCTGTTGGCGAGATTGTTGATGAACAGAGCACCTCTGGAGTGAATGTATCTCGACATACAGTTGGTAGAGTTTTGAAGAGAGCTGGTTTAAAAGCATGTCGTCCGAGAAAGACTCCCTTATTGAAACCTATGCACCTGAAAGCAAGGCTAGCCTTTGCAAAACGTCATATTGATAAAGATGCTGCATTCTGGAAACGTGTTCTATGGACTGACGAAACGAAAATAGAGTTATTTGGCCATAATAATGTGTCTTATATTTACAGAAAATCTGGCGAAGCTTTCCTGCCTAAGAACACCATACCCACAGTGAAGCACGGTGGAGGCAGTTTGATGTTTTGGGGATCCTTTGCTGCCTCTGGACCAGGGCGACTTGTTAAGGTCACAGGTAGCATAAAAAAGGAAGATTATGTTAAAATATTGGATGAAAACCTGAAAGACTCTGCTAAAGGGGTCTCCCTTGGTCGTCGTTGGTGGTTCATGCAAGATAATGACCCAAAGCATTCGGCTAAACTGACTAAGTAATGGCTTGAGGACAATCATATTAATGTTTTGGAGTGGCCATCACAAAGCCCAGACCTTAATCCAATTGAAAATTTATGGAGAACATTAAAATTGAGGGTAATGCAAAGGAAGCCTAAGAATCTTATTCAATTGGAGGATTATTGTCAGGAAGAGTGGGCTAAAATTACTACTGAAGAGTGCAACAACTTGGTTGTAAACTATGAAAAGCGACTGAGAAAGGTAATCAAGGCCAAAGGCTATACAATTGATTATTAAATAAATCGTGCCAATAATTTTGAACAAGGGTTTTTTGCAATTATGTTTGTTGTTCCTTTGTTATTTATTTTTTCTAAAATCCGATTGCTGCATCGGAAAGGCCAGTTAAAAATACATAATATACTTTGTTATTTTCTTTAATTTAATCCCTTTTTTAGAATTTATTAGACAAAATTTAACTTTTATTTTACCGTGCCAATAAATATGATCATCACTGTATATACATATATATATAAATAAATATATATGTATGTTTATGCATATGTATATATGTCTATATATACATATATATATATTTATATATCGGTATATATATATAAGTATATATTTGTATATCTATATATGTATATATATATATATATATCTGCATATCTATGTATATATATATGTATATATATATATATGTATATCTATACATATATCTGTATATATATATGTATAAATACATATATCTGTATATATATGTACATATTTTTGTACTTACATATATATCTGTATATGTATATATGTGTGTATATATATAAATATTAATATGTATATATGCATATATATATATATATATATATATATATATATATATGCAGATTTCTGACATATTCCTGACAGATTTCAAACAGATAACCAGGGGGCAAGGGTTAGTCTATACAAGCAACTTAAACATGGTTCAGTATAATATCTCCCTACCTAAAGTTTTTTTAATGTGAGAAATACAATTCAGAATGGTATCAGTAAGAAATGTGAGCCTAGAACTTGATAATCAAATGATTTCTGAAGAATTTACAAAAAGTAAACTAGGATGAGATGACAAATTAAACGCGGTGAAATGTTTATTAATTTAACAAAGATGTAACAGGGGATGGTGTTTATTAGTGCAAAGAACTACTCTCTGTGTTTATTGCTGTTATGTAGTTTTTTATGAAAATGAATACGATATATACAAGTATTAATATCTGGAAGAGACGATCTGGAAAAAATCATAAACTAAACAGATACTCTCATGGATTAATAGCGGGGCTTAATTATATCCGTATGCCATAACAGCGTTTTGTTTTGTACAGGTGTATAGTTACTAATTAACTTGTAAAACAACCAGCCTCTTTTAATTTTAAAAACAAAATCAGTAGCTATCGTATATGAGGTTGAATGTTTTGCTTGTTTTATGTTGACAAGTAATAATTGATACATTATTGAAAAATCTAATAAAATGATTATTTGGATATTTCAAATTCTTTTTTGATATTTTTTTTTCGAGAAATATGTTATCATTTCTGAAACGAAATTAATGACACGAAAGTAATGACATAATGAAATAATATATCGAATATTAAACTAATTTCATTAGATTTATCATTTTGATTAGTGTTCCCATCTTTCATGCTTATCGTACTGCATTTTTTGTAATATATCCGATATTTATCAAGTGAGGATATCCATATTAGACAAGGTGGGTGTTAATGTATGTGCGTGTATGTGTATGTATATCTGTGTGTTCGTAATCCTTTTCATGCTATCAAATATCGATATTCGAAAAAAATCCGATTAAAAAAATGTTTATACAGGTGCACCAAACTAGCGTATTTTAGAGGTTTCATCAGTAGACACACATAATTGATCGGTGTATGAAGTCAACAGTAGGTTTTTTGATATATCTGAGGCGCGTTCCAAATGCAGGTTTCTATTTATTGCCGTAATACACGCTGCCCGTAATAGTTTAGGGATATTTGCCCCGTTGTGAGTCCCCGACTAGAGCTTGCATTCAATAGATTTGATTTATAAGTGGTCGATTAGACTAAACATTTTGACAGTATGTACATTTTAAGTGTGGAACATTTATTGATTCTTATTTTGTATAGCTTACATTATAAATCAACTTACCCTAAGGTATTAATGTGCCCGATTCACCGTTAAATAGATGTAAACACGAAACAATAACGTAAAATCAGTTTCATGCCCTACAGAACATTTAATGTGTTCCTAGACTATTTTATGGAAAGGTTTTCGGCGGAAACTGACGTCATCATCTGTGATGTCATATCGTAGGTGTAAGGGCACAAAAACGCAATATAGCGAACACTTTAATCCACGTGCAGATACATAGATACATTTTCTGAAATCTTTAGAAAGATTATATACCCATTCGCGCTTATATTAGATAGGTAAACTACTTATTTGTTTACGTCAACAACTTTATCTGCTAATAAATGAAATTATATGTAGACTAAGATATATTTCAATAGTTTGATCTATTTAAGAGTGTTTTGTATTTTAGAGCTATGTTTTTCCACATAAAACACTGAGTCCGCGTTGTACTTGGCCGTCGTAGATGTGCAATTAAGTAGGAACACAGAGGCCAACTTAGTCGCATTGCTTAAAGAAAATAACAAAGACGGCTGATTGATCGCCTACTTCCTTCACGCCCACGACTGTTTGCTTGTGCAATGTGTCATAGTGCAGATTACTTCTAGTCTTTAAACTGTATTGATTTTAACTTCTTTTCGTGACGGATGGGGTGTGGCAGATTTTTACCATATTCTATACATAGAATATAATTAACCACAAAAATCCTCTATTGTCGACCACACAACCGCTGAATAAACAAAGCACGATGGTGTGTGGTTTCTTTAAATTCAGAGAAATTTCGGGGCAAACGAAGCAAAAAGGTCACAAAGTAGCAATCTGTAAAATTGTTAAAGCGTAATTAAAAAAAATAGTCAAGCATACGGAAGAAATAGTTGTTTAATGAATAAAACAATTAAACTATGTTATTCTTACGTAATGTATAGTATATAAACAAATATATATATATATATGTATATAATATACATATATATATATATATTTAGAATATTACATATATATATATATATATATATATATATATATATATATATATATATATATATATATATATATATATATATATATTTATAAGCAACGGTTTGTAATTGCTTATATATCTCAAAGAATAACCAGAACAGCTTTTAAATTTTAAACGTGCATGAAATCGTACAAGGCGTAGTTGCTCATTGGTATAACGTTAGAGTGTTGATTATATAGTCATGAGTTTAATCTTTCTTGATAGTTAATTGTAGCTATCATATAACCATGTGTATGTGTTATGCACATAAAATATTCAATAAATGCAAAAATATATAAAATAAAAATGTCCTTCCGATACCCCCAAAAATAAAAACTAGGCAACAAAAACAAAAAAAAGAAGGTAAGCTTTCTCACTTCCTATGAAGAAAAAAATAAATACAAAACAAGCGTGTATGTATATATATGCATATATATATATATATATATATATATATATATTTGGTGAGAATAACAACACACACTCTTATATATATACATATATATATACATCATAAATATAAATATATATATATATATATATATATATATTTTTTATTTTTTATTTATTACATTTTCACCCTAACCAAGGCACATTGCCACTTTGGTGTAGGGGGCTACTATCAATGGAAACATCTACTGGGGTACTATGTAGGGATTAGGGCAGCGAGATGTTGGTTCACGTTGCACTTGAACTTATGCATGTCAGTACAGTTGGGGAAGCAGTGACCCGGAATGGAATTCCAAAGTCTAGCAGTTCTGGGGAAGAAACTACTGGAGTAGAAGGATCTTTTACATCTAGGGATCTCTACAGTGTGGGGGTGGGATTTTGCAGCTTGTCGGGTCTGTCGAGAGTGTTCACGTCGTGGGGGCACAAGTGCTTGCAGTTCTTCAGAGCATTCACCATTATAATACTTGTAGAACAGGCAGAGGGATGCAACGTTTCGACGATGGGACAGAGGCTGGAGTTTTGATGCCAGTTTAGGGCCTATCAGATTTGCGACCCTCTTTTGAACACTGTCAAGGAGCGAGAGACTAGTAGCCGAGGCACCGGCCCAAATATGACAGCAATACTCCATACATGGGCGAATAGTGGCCTTATAGAGGTACAGGATACTTTCGGGTGTTAAAAGTTTTCTAGCACGGTAGAGAGAGCGCACCTTCCTTGCAGCGGCCCTGGCAATGCCCTCGATGTAACTGCTCCAACTCATGTTTCCAGTGAACGTTAGGCCAAGGAGCTTGAGAGACGTACTCTCAGATAAAGAGTCGTTGGCCATTGCTATAGGTGGTAGATAAGGTTTCTTGTAATTATTGAATGAAACCAGTTTTGTCTTGGTGGCATTGAACGTGACCATCCATTTTTGTCCCCATTCCACTACTGATTGGAGGTCATCCTCTAGTGTTTCTGCCATTACTTTAGATATATGTTCGTTTGTTTTCCTGTCGTGCCTGCTATAGAGTGTGGTGTCATCAGCATATCCCCCCATCTCAGAGGTAATCTTGTCGGGGAGGTCATTTATGAATATCAGGAACAGCAGAGGTCCCAGGATAGATCCTTGGGACACTCCCGCATTTATATCATATTGTTTAGATGTACGACCGTCGAGGACAACCTGGATTTTTCTCTTATCTAAGAAGGATTTAATTATGTTAAGTATTCTACCAGTGATACCCTAAGATCTAATCTTCCTGAGGAGACCCTCATGTCATACCCTGTCAAAAGCCTTAGATATATCTAGAGCTACCGCTCTTCCCTCTCCCGCTTTGTCCAGTGAATGGTATATGCGTTCAGAGATTACAGTGAGGATGTCTGCCGTGGAACGGGCTTGTCTAAATCCATATTGACGGTCGGTCAGGAGTTTAGCATCTGTAAGGTGCTGGACTAGAGCATGGTTAATTAAGGTCTCAAATATTTTGGCAAAAAGTGGGAGGAGCCTAATAGGGCGATAATTTAATGGGCCAGTTCTTTCGCCTGAATTCTTGAATACTGCTACTACAGAAGCAGTTTTCCAACAGCTCGGAAAGCAAGATTCATTAAGGCATTTGTTGTAGAGTTTGGAGAGAACTGGAGCTACTTCGGCCGAGCACTTTTTTAATAGCACAGCTGGGATGAGGTCGGGTCCACATGCTTTGGAAGTGTCAAGCTTTTTTATGATAGCATGCAGCTGAGCAGGGGTGATTTTCAGGTCGTCTAGCGTGGCGTCTGTCCGCATAGGAAATTGAGGTAGGGGGTGGTTTAGAAGGTCCAGTGTGGAGTTTGAGGCAAACCGACTGGCAAGCATGTTAGCCTTCTCGGTTGCTGAGCAAAGAACCTCGTGATTGTTGGTTAGTGGGGGAATTGTTGATTGCCCATTATTTACTACACTGTTGTAGATTTTCCAGAAGTCACGAGTTCCTAGTTTTTGTGCTTCGATGCGTTTTTTCGTGGTTTCCGTAAATTCCCTCTTAGCTGTCGCTATTTCTTTCTTAACGTTACTTCTAGCTTCTATGTACTTCTGTCTGTTTGAACTGGACTTATGTCGATTAAACCTGCGGAATGCATGCTGCCTTTGAGCAATGGCAGTTGCGCAAGTCGAAGTAAACCATTGGGGAGAGTGGGGCTTGCTATAGAATTTCCGCATGGGAACATGCGCTTCGATTGCAGTTTTGAACCATTCAGTGGTCTCGGTTGCACACTGTTCAGCAGGAAGAGAAAAAATATTTCCCCATGGGGCGTCTCTAATAAGATCTCTGATAGCTTCCCAGTCAGCCTTTTTATAGTATCTCGTTGTTTTGAGCACTGGCTCTTCAGTTTTGGGTCTAGAGTTTAGGGCGATTTCAACCATTATCACCGCATGATCAGCGCTCCCAAGTGGGCTGTCGGCTTTCGTTACACAATCATCAGAAACTGTGGTCAAAAACAGATCGAATAGTGATGCGTGTTGTTCTTCCTGATCAGGGAAGCGGGTTGGAATATATATATATATATATATATATATATATATATATATATATATAGAGAGAGAGAGAGAGAGAGAATAAATGAGTAAAAAGTATATTCCAAAATCCATGATGTTGACCATCTTAGAATTTATTCATTTAATTCAGTTGACTTATACAATTCTTTACATTATCTGTTTCGCAGCGCAAAATCAATCTATTAATTCTTATACAATTTTTAAGAAAAATCCAAAATAGCGTAATGGAAATATATTAAATGTATACGCAGGTTCGTTTTCCAATTTTCTGGATTTAAATCATGTCAAATCACAGTTAATTCCTTTTGACTGATTGATTGTTGTTATTTCTTCTGATGAGTTAAGGGCATAATAAATTCACTCATTGATATAGTAATTGATTAATTTTACGCTACGAAACAGATACTGTCAAGAATTGTACAAGTCAATTAAATTAAAGGAATAAAATATAAAATGGTCAACATAATGAATTTTAGAACATAGTTTTTTGCCATTTGTTCTCTATATTGCTCTGTACGTATATTGAGCTTCTTAAATAAGGATTGATATATATACATAGATATAGATATATACATATATATATATATATATATTATAACAATATATATATATATATATATTTGGTACGGCATAATAAGGTTGACGTACAGATTCCTATTCGATCACCTAAATTAAGTAGCGTTGAACTTGGTCACTTAACACAAGCAATCCCGATGCAAGAGAGGCATTGTTGGAGATTACGTAACCCTTACCTCACAATTACACGCGCAGCTGCGTATATAGGAATATCTTTTGTCTTTTGAATAAAAACAAAGGCAATGATATATACATTATATTTTGTTATCTGAATATGTAAAAGCGGAGATGTCAACATAGATAACAAATAAGATAAAATCTTGTAAATTCGAACTGATTTTTGCAGCATTCATAATAAAACACTAATTGAAAAAAATCTCTATTAACCTTTCCAACAAACGAAGAATCATCAAAAATACCTTAAGAAGCTAAAAGCAGGAAAAATAGAATTCAATGTTCTTTCTTTGTATTTTAACGTAAAACAATGGAAATAACGTGTGATTATCGTCTCTTAAAATCAAATGAGTGTATCAATTTTATTAACTTTTACAGATTTATTTAAACTATATTTGAACCATATATAAACTGATATAGAATAATGTACAAGAGAATCTCATATCCCTACCTTTTTTAATTGTCTGTTTAAGAGGAAAATAGGTTTAAATGTTAGTTTCGAGTTTTAATCTCGAATACTAGGTCTTAGGACATAACTTGTTTATAAAATAAAATAAAAAATCCTTTTAATCTATTTTTTTCGAAACGAAACTCTTCATTATGTTAGCGATGATAATTCGGAAATTATTTAACTCAAATTAAATATTAATAATATTTAATCAGTTATTATACTAATCAATATTATTATTGCCCATGATATTAAAAAAAAAAAAATTATCCGTTTTATTTCATATGTCGACGAAAATATTATGTATAACATAGGATCTATAGGCTTTATAGAATGAGCTACATAGATGATATATGACAGTAATATATCTATCTATATATCTATAAAATTGAAGGTGTCTGCCTCTGTGTGTGGGTGTGTGTGTGTGTGTGTGTGTCTGTGTGTACATTCCCATACGCAATAAAGCTGTCAATTCTCAGTCTACAGACTCGAAATTTGATATACAGGGCACTGAGATTTGGGAAAATCGATGTGATCTGTTTTCGGCCAGAAATTTTGCTGTTATGGGGTCAAAGTTCAACGATTTGACCTTTGAGGACTCTACAAGACTCCTCTTACAATTTTGATTTTCGATACAGTTTCCTTGGACAGGGATCTAACTTAATAACTGATTTGAGCCCCCCCCCAAAAAAAATGTTAATGGGTTATAATAGGGGTAAAATTTAAAAAAAAATTGGCCCTTTTTTTTCTTTTGCTCAACATAAACATCCAAATACCCGGGCAACGCCGGGTACCCATGCTAGTATATCTATAAAAAAGTACGTATATGTGTATCTGTCTGTGTGTGTACATTTCCTTACACAATAACTCTGTCAATTTTTAGTCTACAGACTCGAGATTTTATATGCAGGGTACTGAGATTTGGAAAAATCGATGTGATCGGTTTTGGTCAGAAATTTGTCGATTAAGGTGTCAAAGGTCAACGATTTGACCTTTGAGAACTATACCAAACTTCTCCGACAATTTGTGGTCTAAACACTTGAAATTTTTGATATAGGTTCCTTGGACATGAATCTAACTTAATAACTTGATGTTAGTCCCAAACAATAAATGGTGAGGGGTCATAATAGGGGTCAAAGTTAAAAAAAATTGGCTGTTTTTTCTTTTGTGTTTTTTTTTTTTTTTTTGCTCAGCATACACCTCCAAACACATGGCCAACGCTGTGCACCCATGCTAGTGTATCTAAAAAAATTGACGCGTATGTGTGTCTGTGTATGCGTTTGTCTGTGTGTCTGTGTACATTTCCATCGCAATAACTCGAAATTTGATATACAGGGTACTGAGTTTTGGGAAAATATATGTGATCGGTTTTCTGCCAGAAATTTGGCTGTTAGGGGGTCAAAGTTCAACGATTTGACCTTTGAAAACTCTACCAAACTTCTCCGGGAATTTTAGATATAGGTTCCTTGGACATCTAACTTTATAACTCGATTTGAACCCAAAAGAATAAATGTTAAGGCGTCATAATAGGGGGCAACGTTTAAAAAATTAGCTGTTTTTTTTTCTCACCATACACCTCAAAACCCCCGGACAATGCCGGGCTGACATGCTATAAAAGTGAACGTGTCTGTATGTCTGTGTGTCTGTCTGTGTGTTTGCCTTTGTGTCGGTGTACATTTCTCTACCCAATAACTCTGCCAATTTTCAGTCTACAGACTCGAAAATTGATATACAGAGTGCTGAGATTTCGGAAAATCTTGGGGATCGATTTTCGGCCAGAACTTTGGCTATTGAGGGGCAAAGTTCAACGATTTGACCTTTGAGAACTCTACCAAGCTTATTGGCCAATTTTTTGTATAAACAATTGAAATTTTAAATATAGGTTCCTTGGACATGGATGTAACTTAATAATTTTATTGGAGCCTAGAACAATAAATGTTAAGGGGTCATAATAGGGGTAAAATTTTTAAAAATTGACCGTTTTTGTTGATTTTTTTTTGTTTTGTTTTTTTTTGCTCAGCATACACCTCCAAACACCCGGGCTACACCAGTCCCCTATGCCAGTATAATATAAAACATTCCAAGGAAAGTTGAACTCAAATAATCGCATAGTATTTATGCTTTAATAAACCGGATGAGTTTTCTAACAGTAAAATACAGCACTGTGGTCTAATGCAAGATGTTAAAAAAACCCTGCTTAGCTTGACGCTACAATACTGTTTTACCTCTGCGTCATAAGAAGAGGAAAATACTGCCCTAACCATACAGTACAGAAATTTATGGATGAAGATTGACAGAAGTATAATGCTTTGAAAAATATAATCAAAATAAAAAGATAAACATTTAATAAAAAAGTCAAAAAGAAATATCTTCCTCCCCGCTCCAAAATACGTACATCCTGCAAAATGTAATAACTAAATTGTTATTGCGTAAAATATATTGTACGAATATTCCTATCAGTGTTCTGTTTAATTCCCGATTTTAAAATGCTAATGGAGTCTCGCTAGATTGCTGTATAATAGATGCGTGTCGAGAAAACTTAAAAAAGTGAAATACCTTCCCATGTTAAGAATGACTTTCTTAATAATATTTTAGCGCTGTACATGAATTCAAAGGTCTCGTTATAATTTAAATAATGTTTTGTAATATGAATTGATAATTACTGTTTTCTAGAATAAAAATAAACTTAATGAAAAAAAATGTACATAATTAATTTTTTAGGGCTACAAATTACAAAATAGAAAATATTTTTATTAAATTAATTTCTGTTTTGTCGAATGAAATATATGTTACTCTAAACAGGAACGTTTGCTTACTTCATATAAGATATTAATTATTGCATTTGCATAATGTGTGTTTTTTATTTGTTAAGCAAATGGGAGATGTTTACAATAAGCTGCTTCCTTTTTCACTGAAATAAAATAGTTTTGAGACGTTTCTCAATTGTTTGAGGTAAGTATTGGTTATTCGTATTTTTGTTAAATTCATCGTATTACTGATCTCATTTTGAGGGCGATATTTCACAACGTTTCGGTCGATATAACTTCCAACCTTCTTCAGGTGCATCTTGTCAAGCTCAAAAATGTTTCTCTCGAATTCGGGAATTTGGAAGGAATTTCAAGCGGAACCCTTTAGTTATTTCACAGGGGAAGCCTGTTCTTGCTCTGCAAGCACTGGCTGGAGAGAGGTCCTAAGTAATTTGCAATTGTATGTTTCGGTCGTCAACAGTTAGTATTGAACATTCAACCTTCAAGGGATATCACCTTTTACAATTGATTTTTTCAGGTACTCAAACCACGGGCCCGTGATTGGTCAGAAGTTACATCGACACATACATTGTGAAAATTACACTCAAGAAGAGAACATAACTTGCATGAATCCAAATAATACGTAACTGTTGTAAGTTTCATACTTTCCATGTGTGATATTTTTATAGAAAACAATTAAATGCCTTTTTCATCATATTTAAACTAAGTTAATTCTTCAACTGTTATAATATATTTTGCTAATGATTGAATAAAAACGTTACTAAGGTATGAGGTATATTTGTACTTAGATTTTGTATACTAAATTTTTAATATTTAATTTGTCTGTTTTATTTGTATTTACGAAGAATGTTTGTCGCGTTTAAAGTTTTGTCATTTTGCAATATTCTAATCAAAATTTGCCGAGTATATTTATAGTGCAAATTAAATAATATTTACGTTCAATTTTAATCTTGATTATTTTCTATTAATATAGCGTCAAAATTACGAAGAATTAATTTTATTTTACTACATATGTTTGTATTATTTTCTTTTTATTATTTTACTGCTTTCTATCTCCTGAAAGCAATTAATTCAAGTGAGTTATTTCGTTTGGTAGTTAAATCACAAATCCTATATCATGAATAAAATAAAATAATGCCGTATTTTTTTATTCACAAAAATTAATTATTGAATAAAACTCTTGACTACAAGGTGTTGCTAATGTACAGTGGAATTAAATAGAAAAAAAATCATTCTTTTAACGACGCAATATTGTAACACGTGTAACAGTTCGTTCAGAAAGAAGAAAATCTGTGACGCACGAGTGTTTCTTATTTCGTCCTCCACTCTATCTCGTGATATTCTATTCGCTTATAGTCAGTGAGATTTGGTGGGGTAGCGAGCGGCGTGGGGAAGGACCAAGTTCAGACTTTGTCTACACATTCAGACAATCAATGACCGACCGCACCTTATAAAACCGACCCCTATAGAAGTTGAAGGAATTACTATATCAAACTCTGCCTCATTTGACATACTATACAAAATTCTCAACTACCCACTACAACTTTTTCAAGCGTCTCAACAACTTTATGCATAAGAAATGTTTCAAGCCCTAATCGATATCAAAAACGCATTCAGTGTCTTCATCCCCATCATATTGAAAGATTGTTTAGATTACTGGCAGAAATAAACCCATTTTGTGTTGGCAAAAATGGGTTGATTCGAATAGTACTAATTGTCATAAAAAAATTCTTGTTTGAAAATCTTTAAACATAACTTTATTTAAAAGATAGATGTTAAACTCCTTCTACTTAAGGCTAATAATACTACAGCATTAATATGATTGAAAAAGCAAAATTCCAAACATTCAATTAAGAAATTTACATTTTTATAAAATGAGGCATTTTACACTTGATACAAATTATGAATTTGGTGATATAAATTCTACGAAAGTGTACGAAAAGTGTCTGGCAAATCTCAAAAAAACATTTTTGCATAGGCATCGCCACTTATCAAAGGCCAAAGGTCACTCGAAAATAAGGGTTAAAAAGTGTACAGTAGTCAATTGGGTAATATAGTAATTGATAGTAATGGAAATCCGGTAAATTTGTGAACTTAATTGGAACGTCTCATAAAAATCTTATGTACGTTAGACTTGAAGACAACACATTATACTAAGCTGGAAAGCAGGAAAACGGAAGACAATTCCATAGGCGAGCACTTCTAAGACGGAAGCTTTGTTCATAGAATCTACGTTTAAGTTAAAGCAAAGATAAAATGTGGGGGGAATTATTGATAATGTTTTTTGCTAGGCTGGTGTTACATGTGAATGATTTGTGAGGGAGATCATGAATAGGAGCTCAGTCGAGAACTTGCAATGAAAATAACGATAAAGCAGAGACAAAGTCGCAACATCTCTTCTATGAGAAAGAGGTTGCAGGGAAAAGAAACGGGAATATACGAGGATACGAAATCAAATTTGAACTCCATTAAGGCAGAATAAGGCCATTTAGCAGCTCCTGCCAGAATGTGGCAACAGTACTCTATCCTTGGAGTACCTGACTCTTTTATAGCTAAAGATGTGCATCAGTAGTGGGATGTCTACTGGATCGATAGAAAGATCCCACAATTTTTCCAGCGGCCTTGGCAACGGATTTTATGTATGTATTCCATTTCAGATCAGGTGTAAAGCTTGTCAAAAGATGAGAACTCCTCCAGACGAGAGCTATTAATGTCAATTGATGGCAAATAGTGATCAGAGCGTTGATGATGTAAAGATAACACTTGGTTTCAGGTGCATTAAAAGTAACACGACACCTCTTTTCCAATTATACCATTTGCTCAACATTAGAGGAGAGAAAATCAGAGAGAACTTGGTCGTTTACGGTGTTAGATGTGCTACCATAGATTGTAGTGTCATCAGCATAAATGTCTACGAATGATGTAAGGATGTGAGTTGGAAGATCATTAATGCAAATCAGGAAGAGAGTTGGACCAAGGATTGATCTCTGAGGGACTCCAGCATTAATATTGTAAGCTTCTTATTTTTGTCCATCAACCACTACTTTTATAAATCAATCAGAGAGCAATGATTTTATTATTGAGAATACGTTTCCAGCTATACCATAGTTTGACATTAAAACGTAAAGTAAACCTTCAGTGCATACTACTTGCATTATATATATATATATATATATATATACGCAAATGTGTATATATATGAATATATGCCGATGTATATATATATATATAAACGCAGATGTATATATACACACACACACACACACATATATATATATATATATATATATATATATATATATATATATATATATATATATATATATATAGCCTTTAAGATTTTGAAAAAAATCACTCTACTGCCGGTCAAGTTTGAGGGAAAATTTACTCGCCCCAAAATATTTTTACTCGTCCGACTTTATGTCTTTCTTTCAGTCAACATTAGAAAATAATTTTACAACATTTCAAGAAATTACCGTATGTATAATCTAACAAGAAAATATTTGTTTAACTGTTGTAAATCAACTATTTTATTACTACAAACATTTCAGTAAATATTAAACAATACATTAAAATACAACACCTTTTTCTTCATATAGCATCATTCATAATATTTTTCCATAGAAATAAGAATCATTTCTTCGGATGGTTGACGGAACGATGCGTTTTTTTTTCCTCTTTCAAATGTTCGTCTTTACTTTTGTAAGTATGAAGTGTATTTAGTCGTAGCATCGAAGAATTTTTTCCAAATGAATTTCAAAATCAGAGAGCTAAATCAAGGCGACATTTTGACTACACGCCGAATGTGTAAATTTGACCTCTTGTTTACCTTTAACGTGACCACGCCTTTTTTAATACGATATTCCAACGGCTAGAGATTAAAGAATTAACAAATGATGAGGCATATGCCATTCTAAATCACTGCATATTTGAGGGTCGTAAAATAAATGAGTTTTTCCCGTTTCTTTGTTTAAAGAAATTTTATCGACTGGCGGGCGAGGGATTTACGACTTTTAGTCGCCCAAGAAATGTTTGAATCGACTGTGGTGACCGGTCGTGTAAAGTTTCAAAAGATGGATTTATATATATATATATATATATATATATATCTTTTGAAACTTATATATATATATAGAGAGAGAGAGAGAGTGAGAGAAAGAGAGATAGATATTCCGAAGAGTTATTTGCGGGCAACCCTTCTGTGGTTGAGTGGGAGAAATGCCGACGGTCAACACGACGGTTCTAGGTTCAATCCTTAGCTTGGGAGAGATGCTAGTCTAGTCTGATGAGTTGTGATACAACGAAACAGGACTTTATGTCGATGACTACAAATATGTATATATATATATGTATATATATATAAATATACCCCCTTTGTAAATATATATGTATGTATATATATATATATATACAGAGAAAGAGAGAGATAGATATATAGATATCGGAGGCCGCATGGGTTGGTGTATGTATATGACAGTGTGTTTGTAAAGTCTCAGGGAAGTGGAGAGATTAGTAAGGCGTGTTTCATCCGTTCGAATCAAAGCAATCTAGTAAGATGAACAGGACTAAACTCCAATTTTTTGTGGTTGTTTAAATCAACGCTAGATGTGAATGGAATGGGCTTCAAATTATTTTCGAAATTAGTGCAACAGAATGAAAGGTTTTGAGGTTTTCAATTTTTAACATATGCGTTCTCATGCATTCATGCAGCTATAATAGCTAGTATTGACTTATTCTTATTAAAACAAAAGCAGGTTGCATTACAAACGCTGTGCGCTGAACTTCAAATAAAGGGGGAAATATTGTCAAAGTAAAATGTATATATATATATATATATATATATATATATATATATATATATATATATATATATATATATATATGTGTGTGTGTGTGTGTGTGTCTGTGTGTTTATTTCTGTATGTGTATATATTTATTTCTATATATATACATATAACTACTTCATTTACTCACATAAATTTAATATACGAAAGTATAGACTTATGCGTAAGCTTTAAGTATTTACTTAAAAAGTGCTCAATACGTAGGTAGAGCTAGTTAGTAAAAACAAGAAGCAACCACAGAATTCGCGCACAAGCCTGACAAATCCTATAGTGGATTAAACGCAGAATAGTGGATTAAACGCAGAATATTCAGTGTAGCTTAAACGCCATATATATTTTATAAATTACTATATACATATATATATATATATATATGTGTGTATATACAAATACACATGTACATACATATAACTATATATATATATATATATATATATATATATATATATATATTTACATATATATATATATTAGTGATGGGACGACTCCAAATTTTTCCCGATTCTGATAAAATTACTGATTCCGTTCTTTTAAAATTTATAAATAATTAATTAGAGGTTTGATTTGTTCAAATTTTTACATTTCCTCCCCAGGTAATGTTTTTGTATATTTTTCTTTAAATGCTTTCCTTGTAAGTGATTGCAACTTTTAAGACAGCAAAAGATTTGTTTTGATTTTAAAACAAAGCCAAATTTTGTCATTTCGACGTTAGTGTACCACGTGCTTCTTGAAATTGTCATAAACAGTTAAAATGATTATGAACCGATTGTCGTAATAATAATAATAATAATAATAATAATAATAATAATAATAATAATAAAATTAATAATAATAACAATAATAATAATAATAATAATAATAATAATAATAATAATAATAATAATAATAACTATGATTTTATAGATAAACGCTCTCAGCTAAATTCGCATTCCAAAATGAAATATTACTTTTCTAGGTGATTACTACTGAACTAATAAAAAAAAAATTGAAGGAAAGAAAAGCAATCATTTTAGTATTTTGTAAGATCAAGTTTTAATATAAATTTCACGTAAAATAATCTGTAATTCCTTTTCGGATGCCAGGGCGCTCACACATAATGTTGAGGGCTAGTTATTTTTTTTAATAAGGGCTAATCATGGTTAACATTGAACTGAGAATGTTTTATGTTAATTTGACAGATTTCTTTAGCAAGCCTGTATGAAAATCTGTAAAGAAGTAGAGACTATAAATCTATGTTGCTATTATATTCCCTCTCTTTCTCTTGTCGTTTTTCTCTTAATTATAATTTATAATCTTACCAAACCAATTATCACAGCAGCGGCGGAAAGCCAGGCGTATAAAATCAACAAGTTCTTTGTTATGTCTAGAATGAATGTCCTGTTTAGAGTACAATTGAACCATGATACTTTACTTTTGCGTTTTAAACTTTAATTTAAGGCATTATATAAAAATAATTTTATAAAATCAAAAGTAGGTTCTCTACTTTGCAATGTAGACTACAATGTCTTGTTGACTAAGTCACTGAATTAAAGACATGTGAAGATTACTTACGGTGCACCGCGATAATTCTCCAACTGAAGCAGGCAATCAATCAGTATGATTGAAAAATGAACAATTTCATCGATTCACAATGAAAATATGGGAGTGTGAAACATTCGTTAATCATCATTCAGTCTCGAGCAACGTCGAGTCTCTCTGCTAGCAATAGCTAATTTCCTTTCATAACAAAATATTATAATTGCGAATCTGGGAGGAACATAAACGAAGATATACAACATAAAAGCAATCATAATTTATTGAAAAATAACAGCAAACGGCGCTTGGTCAGATCTCTTTCCTGATATTATACTTCCTCAGTAATATGAATTTCAGCTAGAGTTTAATTTTCCCAAGTTTATTTATTTATTTAATTGTAAAGTGAAAGTACAGAATACTTAAAACCTTTCTAATCATATTAAGGATGGCTTTCTAAATAATAATGTTATTCATTCAGCACGGTCAGTAACTTTTACTGGGCAGATTTCTAACAGTTATTTGTTTTATTATTTATTTTAAAATCATCATCAAGATTCGAAAGGTGTGAACATATCGTGGCGCTCATTTTTTTCCGATTCTCACATAAGGCTCGACACTACATGTTTTTGGCCAATGAAACGCTTTAAAGTCTATTGTAAAACACATCCAACATTTAGTATAAAAACATGTTTAATTATTTTAAATGTAAATTAGTTATTCAATTTTGCCATTTTTTGTATAATTACATGCTTTTTAATAAGTAAGAATCATTTCGGTGGAAAATAAATGAAAAGCAGTGACCGCAAGCGATTAAATATTTTAATTACGTTTCCATTTTCCAGGCTTAAGGAATAAATTGCAGTTCGGTAAATATAGCAGCGGTAATATTTTATCTAAATTTTTAAAAGATGATTATGCATAAATATCTATGGTAAAATAATTATTAAATACAAAGTTATAATAATTTTTTGGTGCTTCCACAGAATCTTAACACAACTAAACTGACATTTTCGCAACTAAAGCTAAGACGGCTTATTCCTAATTTAAACTAAGGGGATTGGAGCTTAACCAACATTTCTCAAACGGTTCTACTTTTCTCTTGTCAAAGTGCAATTTTTACCTATTTAATCACTTTTACCATTCTTACCAGTGTCATTGTAACCGTACCATTTTCTCCTGTGCATTTTTTACCGAGCACTATTAAACACCACGCTTATTATTGTTACAAATCCAACTTTTATTCTAATACACATAAAAAATGATTCTCCATTTATGGGTGATTACATAAAAACAGACTGTAACATTTAGTGATAAAATAAAATAACCACAAGAAAAATAGGCAAATTGTGATAGAATTTTAAATAAACGATGTCAAGTTGAAATGTGGATATACATAAGGACTGAAAATCCAATGGTTCACGATTGTGGTACTTGTAATTCAAAGCAGATTTGATAAAGAAAACATCAAATAAAATATAACCCATTCCAAGATTTAGCATTGACTTTCGCAGCTATATTTAATGTGTTTTATTGCTTTTTTACTATAAGCAAAAGAAATATTCTAGAGTGCACTTGCCTATTAAAAATCAAAGATTAAATACAGATATTTGCACCTATTTGATAAACTGTTGATCTTGGTGCTATCTGATATGCACATTCTCTAAAAAATTGTATGATTCCTTATATTTTGTTTGGTTTTTGACACAAGTGAAAAATATAAATGAACATCTCAGCAGTTTATCAAGACCCTGGATAAAACATATAAAGAGAAAACATTTAGAAGTTTGTTTAATTAAAAAACACTTTTATTTACATTTAAAATACACACAAACATATGAGATTCTACTTTTTTAAACGATTATGTACAAAATCACCAAAACAGTATTTTAAAATTTAGAATGGGTGTTCAGTTGTATATGAAAATATAATGTAAAATAACCCCATTCCCTTGCATTCTAACTTTATAAGCAGTGAAGTAATTTTAATCACTAACTCTACATACGATCAGTGAACTCATAAAATCACATTTAACTGCTTTCTTTTTCGTATTACCAACCAAACTTGGGGTTAAAATTAAGAAAAGAGCGTGTCTGTTATAACTTTTAACAATCACATATTTTACACTAAAGTTTGATTTCGTATATTAATATTCCCAAGATTTAAAACAAATATAGTTGGTTTCCCGTCCTTAAAACAGTGGCTGATCCAAAACGTGTAACCATTTCGCGTTAACTTTATATACGAAACGTATTGTTTAGTGTTGTATTGTATGTTTTACCACTACATTTTAATGTTGTTTACAGGTATTCGCCTAAAATCGAAAATCGTGTTTTCTTTCTTTTTATGTGTATTAGATGATAAGTTAGACCTTAAAATAATCAACGTGATTCCTTGTACATGATTATATCTTTATTGGCTAGATAAATGTATAAAGATTCTTGTAAAAATACACTTTACTCATTTTACTCTTTCGAAAAAATTATTGTCCGGTACGCCACACAGAAATTTATAGAAAAGTGTATCTTTGTTTTCTAAGCAAAATATGAAGGTGAACAATTAAACGATACATCTGACTTACTTAACAATTGCTAGGTTTATTTATGGTGTCTTTTACATATAAAAAACACACCTTATACTTTTGCTAATGAGGACACTTTGTTTAAAAAAATATGTCAAAATTATTGTCCGTGGCTTAATGTATATCACAATAAAAACATCGTTTCTGAAACGATCGTAAACATTATTGACTTTGTTGTTGTTCCTTCTTATGAAACAATTCTAATTTGAATTTTAAATTATCAATCATATTACTAAATATAAAATAATTCTAGTATATTTGCCTATCGAGCTTATTATATATCTGAATTACAATGAGCACTGTTCTTTTCTTGTATTTTAATACAATTAGTAATTTTACTATTAAAATAAAATACACTCTGCTCTTTAGACTACTGCTCTAACCCCTTCATATATATATACATATATATATATATATATATATATATATATACATATATATATATATATATATATATATATATATATATATATATATAAATAAATACAGACCACCATATAATAATCCAACATCCAATCTACCGGAAAATAGTTACACTAAACAAGAGGCAATATATTTTGGTTCCACATCTGGCTTAATTAAACATAGAATTTCAACGCACGAATATTCATTTAAAAATCACTCACTGTTAAACCAAACTACCCTATCCAAGCATATTTGGCGACTCAAAGATAACAATATTTCTTTCAATTTTAAATGGCAAAGAATAGGATCCTATAGACCATACAAGCCAGGGGATAAATTCTGTGCACTTTTACAAAGCAGACCCAAAAAATTTAAAATATGAAGATATAAAAAATGGCACGACCCTCCTACATTTTAGAGAGAAACTTGTTTTCGCATGCAGTCATAAACGTTGGTTTAAATTTAATAAATATAAACCACCTTCATTCATTATAAATATTACTTATTAATATTCAATATTAAAATTAAACTATAACTTGAAATGCTTATTAATAAAAATGTTCTATCATCAATATTATTGTTATTATTAATTGATCTGATATATCGACCATTATTATATATTATTAAAATATATTCTTAGCCTTAACCTATGATATTTTTTATTTCAATAAATAAATAAATTATCAAATATTAAATTCAATAATTTCAAAATAGATTATAATATTTTGTTTGCTTGATTTATTATTACTTAATAGTAAATTAAATTCAACACTAATTAAAGAAATGAGTACTAACCTAAGAAATAAGATTATGTTCCCCTTTCTTTCTTCAGTTTTAAATTTAGGGTTTTAATCAAACGTATGCTAACCGATATAAAATCTTCTATTAGCTTTCTTTTTGAAAATGTATCATTTCATAAGTTGAAAAGCTACAATAAACATCCAAATGAATGTTTTGACCTTAATTGCTGATTTCAAAAGGCGAAGAATAAAATGGTAAATACTTATATATATTTATATATATATATATATATATATATATATATATATATATATATATATATATAAATTGTATTTAAACCTAATTCAGATTTATAATTTTATTCTATTTTATTTCTATCTTTAACCCATATCAATTTGCTTGTCAAGTAAATACGTACCTTTTATTTTATTTTTTTTCCAGATGCGTCTGCCTTACTTTTAATACTAGGTTTATTTATGGTGTCCTTTACATATATTAAAAACCCTTCCCAATACTTTTGCTGATGAGGAAACTTTTTCTTTTAAATACTATGTGTAAAAATTATTGCCCGTGGCTTTATATCTACTAAAATAAAGACATTGTTTTCCGAAACGATCGTACAAATTATTGACTTCGTTGTTGTTCCTTCTTGTGAAACGGATTTTTAATTTAATTCCAATTTGAATTTTAAATTAGCAATCACATTACCGAATATATATGTATATATATATATATATATATATATATATATATATATATATATATATGTGTGTGTGCGTGTGTGTATCGGTAACACAATTCCGCATATATATATATAAATATATGTATGTATATAGATGCCGATCGGTCTTTTATATTTATTATTTTATTTTCGCAGCCATATTATATATAATGACACAAACAATTGTTGTTCGGCCATAGAAAACAATTATATATACACATAAATATACATCTCTATTAATAGCAAAATGTGTGTGTGTGTTTGTATGTCTCGCAAAAACTTTCGACAGGCCCGACGGTACCTGACGAAGCACGATGGTTTTAAGCCTCGACCTTTCGGATGCAGATATCGAAGAATTGGCCAAGAAAATATCACTTTTGTCACCCTCAACTCACCAGTTTTAAACAAGGATGGGCCGTTTTTTTTCGTGGGCATTTTTTGCAAGCCCCATCATCTTTCGATTGACTGCGCATAATTCCGACATTCCATACTACCAGTTCTGCCATGGACGCCACAACAAACACACAACGTTTCTTTTCCTTCTTCATGTAATAGGTTTGAGCATGCTTTCCTACTACCACTTTTTTAAAACACCTCCTTCATCCTGACTGGCTACAGTTGTTTGGATTCTGCTTCTTTTTTTTCAGGTTTTCTTACTCAACACACCCGAGCAACGCCGGGTACCCCCAACAGTATATTATAATACGTGCAATTCTGTATTATTATGCATCTCACCCTCTTGTATTATGATATTGTATCTAATATATAGTAGAAACTCCCACGCCGTTCTCAGCCCGTAAAACACGCTTTAATATTATATTTAATTCATCCAAATTGTATATCTATTATTATCGATCCAATTCTATTATTTTATTATTATTATTATACGCTACCAATGCATAGGAGGTGTCGAAACCTAAACATTTCCCGCTAGTCAATACTCATAAGTTTACCGACGTTATCTGTAACTAAACGTTAAAAATAAAGTTAATTTTACATATAAATCTATATTTGGGCGTTATTGCAACTGCGCTTTAAGCAAACTCACATCTTAAAGTTCATGGCTGAATACAAACAAATAGAGGAGAGTATTTAGTAGACGTGGTTCTGCAAGTTCAGGCAAGTACACTTATATATACATATAAAAATATGGGGGCTATTTGATATAGATAAAAATATTATTTGTATATATATATATATATATATATATATATATATATATATATATATATACATGTGTGTGTGTCTGCTTGTGCTAGAATTGTTCATACAAAATCCTATGTAATTATCGCAATGTAAAAAAATATACAAAAACAAGCTGAGCACAACAGTTAAAAGGAAACAGATCATCAAATAGGAAACAATAAAAAAGCAATAATGTATTAAAGAAGCTTTGTTTTTCCAAAAAATATATAAATTAGTTCTATATATGAGATTGTTTCGTTTTCATATCTCTGGGTATAAATAACTCTATTTTAAATATAAAGGGTAGGAATATCATGACAATGTCAGTAATAAAATAATAGAAAACCCGACTTTATATATGCTTATATGTAATGGGTTTAATTGATTAGCGTTTAAGTCTAAAATTGGCGTGGAATGTAAAATGATGAGATATCACTGGTAAAATAAACTAAACACACGAATCTATCTCATTACCAAGTGTATATCTAAACAATATTTTTTCTATGCTATCAAAAATGAAATAGTTCGAAAGACAGGAAGAATTTAAAACTGAATATTAATAGCATGAAATAAAATGCTTATATGAGCATCATGTGTCTAGGTACAGTGACGCTTAAAATATAAAATCTAAAGCACAAGCGAAAAATGACACAGGCAAAAACCGTCAATTTTCCTGGTATTTTTCCAGGGTTGCACAGTCGAAGTCGGAGTCGAAGTCGAGGAGGGTCGGAGGTTTTAGCTGGAGTCGGAGTCGGAGTCGGAGTCGGAATCGGATTTCTAAAAGTACTAGAAATCGGAGTCGGAGTCTGAGTCGGAATTTTTTTTATCCGACTCCGACTCCTTAAGTCCAAACAAAAAATAAAGTTGTTAATGGTTTTCCAGACACTATTTTACCCACAGACTCAGAGGGAACCTGCAATGGAGATGGTTTTGAAAAGCTTTTGGATCAAGAAGATCATAAAGCAAGCTCAAAGCGGCGTAAGCTACAGGAAACAGCTAAAACGCTATCTTCAGTGAATAAAGCCTTAGCAAGTTTCAAGCTAGACTTTCATGCGGCATTACTGCAGGTAGAACAACTAGATAGAAAGTCTAAGTTAAATGTTCATGAAACTATAAAGCAGTACCCTGCGATAGTGAAAGAATCTGCAATGTTGGCAGCAGCACTTCCTCCAACACAAGTGAGTGTTGAACGTTTGTTTTCAGCGCTAAGGCTAATCGGGGCAGAACAAAGGGCTGCAATGAAAGAGAAGCTCACTGGTCATATTGTTTTTAAGAGTAAATTATAAAATTCTTATTTGCAACTTTCAATTTTATAATCTATATATATAAAAGTGAAAATGTATGTGTGTATTCCTCGATGTCCATAAAAGGCTTCTTTCAAAGAAGCGCTTGATCGGTTCACAACTTCTTAAAACTTTTTATATCATCTATAAATTGTAATATCTCAGAGTTATCCACAGAGCTCGCCTGTCTATTTAATTTTATTGACTATCAAATGTTAATTATTCGACATTTCTCGATTCGGCACGCGTTACATTCGGTTTTCGGTATAAAAAAAGTGAAACTCGACGTTAAGAACAGGCCGAAAGGCCGCTTGCCCGCGCGCCCTCTGCGGCCCGGGTGACATGATCAAAGTGTAGTATCTGTTCCGACAGATACTGCACTTAAGATAATTTGTACCAGTCAATGGAGGGGAAACCCTCTATACTGGGACAATTATTATTTTTAGTAACCAGAGTGCCCCCTTTTTGCTTACTTTTAGGGGAGCTGGTTTTTACCTCACATTAAAAACGGCCTTGTGCCTAATTTGCTCAGTGGGGGTGCAAATAAACACCATCTGTTCCGACAGATACTGCAAGCTATGACTAGCTATGACTAGCAAAGACCAGATGTGGGGGCAACCCCACATGCTTGACCTTTAACCAGCTCCCATTTCCCTCCTCTCGGGAGCTGGTCCCCATTTTCCCTTCCCCCTCCCTGGACTCCTCACATTAAAAATTGGCCTTGTGCCTAATTTGCTCGGTGGGGGAGCAAATAAATACAACAGGCCGTCAGGCCGCTTGCCCGCGCGCCCTCCGGGGCCCGGGTGACATGATCAAAGTGTAGTATCTGTTCCGACAGATACTGCAAGCTATGACTAGCTAGGACTAGCTATGACTAGCAAAGACCAGATGTGGGGGCAACCCCACATGCTTGACCCTTAACCAGCTCCCATCTCCCTCCTCTCGGGAGCTGGTCCCCTTTTTTCCCTTCCCCCTCCCTTGACTCCTCACAATAAAAATTGGCCTTGTGCCTAATTTGCTTGGTGCGGGAGCAAATAAATACAACAGGCCGAAAGGCCGCTTGCCCGCGCGCCCTCTGCGGCCCGGGTGACATGATCAAAGTGTAGTATCTGTTCCGACAGATACTGCAAGCTATGACTAGCTAGGACTAGCTATGACTAGCAAAGACCAGATGTGGGGGCAACCCCACATGCTTGACCTTTAACCAGCTCCCATTTCCCTCCTCTCGGGAGCTGGTCCCCATTTTCCCTTCCCCCTCCCTGGACTCCTCACATTAAAAATTGGCCTTGTGCCTAATTTGCTCGGTGGGGGAGCAAATAAATACAACAGGCCGTCAGGCCGCTTGCCCGCGCGCCCTCCGGGGCCCGGGTGACATGATCAAAGTGTAGTATCTGTTCCGGCAGATGCTGCAAGCTATGACTAGCTAGGACTAGCTATGACTAGCAAAGACCAGATGTGGGGGCAACCCCACATGCTTGACCCTTAACCAGCTCCCATTTCCCTCCTCTCGGGAGCTGGTCCCCATTTTCCCTTCCCCTTCCCTTGACTCCTCACATTAAAAATTGGCCTTGTGCCTAATTTGCTCGGTGGGGGAGCAAATAAATACAACAGGCCGTCAGGCCGCTTGCCCGCGCGCCCTCCGGGGCCCGGGTGACATGATCAAAGTGTAGTATCTGTTCCGGCAGATACTGCAAGCTATGACTAGCTAGGACTAGCTATGACTAGCAAAGACCAGATGTGGAGGCAACCCCACATGCTTGACCTTTAACCAGCTCCCATTTCCCTCCTCTCGGGAGCTGGTCCCCATTTTCCCTTCCCCTTCCCTTGACTCCTCACATTAAAAATTGGCCTTGTGCCTAATTTGCTCGGTGGGGGAGCAAATAAATACAACAGGCCGACAGGCCGCTTGCCCGCGCGCCCTCCGGGGCCCGGGTGACATGATCAAAGTGTAGTATCTGTTCCGGCAGATGCTGCAAGCTATGACTAGCTAGGACTAGCTATGACTAGCAAAGACCAGATGTGGGGGCAACCCCACATGCTTGACCTTTAACCAGCTCCCATTTCCCTCCTCTCGGGAACTGGTCCCCATTTTCCCTTCCCCCTCCCTTGACTCCTCACATTAAAAATTGGCCTTGTGCCTAATTTGCTCGGTGGGGGAGCAAATAAATACAACAGGCCGACAGGCCGCTTGCCCGCGCGCCCTCCGGGGCCCGGGTGACATGATCAAAGTGTAGTATCTTTTTCGGCAGATACTCAGTGGGGAGCAAATAAATACCATCTGTTCCGGCAGATGCTGCAAGCTATGACTAGCTAGGACTAGCTAAGACTAGCAAAGACCAGATGTGGGGGCAACCCCACATGCTTGACCTTTAACCAGCTCCCATTTCCCTCCTCTCGGGAGCTGGTCCTCTTTTTCCCATTCCCCCTCCCTTGACTCCTCACAATAAAAATCGGCCTTGTACCTTATATGCTCGGTGGGGGAGCAAATAATTACCCACAGGCCGAAAGCCAGTTGTCTCAAGTTTTTCCCCACTCCACAAACAATCTTGGTCTTAATTCAAAAACTTAGGTTTTTCTAATGAAATTGAATTTCATTTTTTCAAACATGCACACACACACACACACACACACACACACACACACACAATATAAAAAAAATGCATACACAAACACACAGACAACTGTTTATAAATTGTAAATATGTTTTTGACTCTTAAACGCTGTGGATTTATTAGTTAGATTAAGATCCACAGAGTGAATGAGGTGTTTTGGTAAATGTTGCCTGTCAAGAGTAAGACTGTAAAGTCTACATTTATTACTTTTAATCACTTTAGTCACAAAGACCCTGAACCGTCCCCCTCCCCAATCTCTTGTAGGGCCTTGTGGCTAATTTTGTTGTTTAAGAATCTTTTGTTTTTTTACTTAATTGTATTTTCAACATTTTTTCAAGCAATAAAATATATAAACAAGAGAGCTAAGTAACGTTTGTTCAATGTCGACATCGTCATATCAGACTGTAGCGTTCATTTCGCTCCTCATAATAAACAGGGAGCGGGTTTTAAAAAACAAACAAACCGATTTATTCACCTCATTCAAAACTTTCCCGCACAAAATCGTAACTGCTGAATACCTATCGCCGTCACGTCAATCAAAAACGCACACATGTGTTTTTTTTCACACTTTACTATTTGCCAACTGCGCGTCGTGAAGGCTTCGTTTTTTTTTCACGGGCACCTGTTTTTTTTTACATACCCCAAAAAACAGTCGGGCAACGCCGTGCACCCTTCGCTAGTCTACATATATAAAAGCGAAAATGTATGTATGTATGTATGTATGTATGTATGTATGCATGTATATATGTATGTACGCTTTTCCTCGATGTCCACAAAAGGCTTCTTTCAGAGAAGCGCTCGCTCGCTTCACAACTTCTTTAAACTTTTATATCATCCATAAATAGTAATATCTCAAAGTTAACCAGAGAGCCCGCCTGTCTATTTGATTTTATTGGCTTTCAAACGTTAATTATTCGACATCTCCCGCATTGGCACGCGTTACATTCGATTTTCGGTATAAAAAAAGCGAAATTCGACTCTAATCACTGGTCGAAAGCCAGTTGTCTCTAGACAGCTAAGTAACGTTTGGTCAATGTGGATTCGTCATATCAGACGGTAGCTTTTATTTCGAGACGAGACGCTCCCCCTAATAAACAGGGAGCGGGTTTTTAAAAACAAACAAACCGATTTATTGACCTCATTAAAAACTGTCCCGCACAAAATGCTCACTGCTGAATAGCTATCGCCGTCACGTCAATCAAAAACGCGAACCTGTTTTTTTTTCACACTTTACAATTTTCCAACTGCGCGTCGCCAACGCTTCGTTTTTTTTCACGGGCACCTGTTTTTTTTTCACATTTCGAGTGTTTTTCACACACACCTACAAACACCCGGGCAACGCTGGGTACCTCTCGCTAGTTATAAATAAAGCCTATTTTTTATGTTTACAAATAAGACATTTCTATAGATTGATTTTTTTTTCTAATATTGTGATAGAAGATTATGAGAATGGACAAATGCAATGACATGAATTTTTCGGGAGAGGAGAGGGTACAAAGGAAAAAGAAAATATATAGCTTATGACTTTTCCTGTTTTACCTTTGATCCTCATTCAATAAAGGCAATATTATCTTTTAAAATATTATTCTCTGCATAATGTCCTTATCCCCCTCTTCTGATGAGAAGCGTTTGGCTTCGAAATGCCATGGCCTAAAGAGGTTTCTCTATCCCTAAATATTGTAATATATTTTGAACTGATTGCATAATAAAATTTAATTGCAAACTTGTTATCCCTTTGTTATCTAAACTTATTCTATAAAGCTGGTTGAGTTTATGTGTGAGTATATTTATCATACAAGTGAATTTTAAACGTCGAAAATGATATACATGAAAAGTAATTATAAAATGCATGCTGAATAGATGTGGGAGGCTGGTATATGGATCTGCAACATAGATTTTCATATAGGGTCAAGGAGTCGGGAGTCGGAGTCGGGAGTCGAAGTCGGAGTCGGAGTCGGCATCCTAATAATTCTAGGAGTCGGCGTCGGAGTCGGAGTCGTACTTTTACCATCCGACTCCGCAAACCTGATTTTTTCTATTTAATAAATAGCGACCACATTAAAACAATTGATACGAAAATTAGCATGCAAGATATATGAATAAAAGAAACGAATAGACAAAAAAATGATTAAGTGTGAAAATCGAAATGGCCAATAGAATAATGCCACCTCGTAAAATATATTAAAGTACATGCAAGATTCCATCACATGGGGTTTCCAAAGATAAAAAGCTATACATTGCCAGTTGCAAATTCGAAATCCTCTCTCTCTCCCTCTCTCTCTCTCTCTCTCTCTCTCTCTCTTATATATCCAGACAGCTGGCGAGATGGTCCTGGGGTAAGGGTTTAGGCTCATTACCGTTGGGTCTCGATTTCGAATCTCGCTAGGTACAGCCCCTCTGATGAGTCGTAGACGACGAAACACATGTCAGTGGATAATTACATTTTAAACATATATATATATATATATATATATATATATATATATATATATATATATGCGTGTGTGTGTGTGTGTACGGGTGTGTGTGTATGTATATGTATGCAACACGTATGACACCGACACATTTGTATAGTTGATATATAAAATTCGATATATATATATATATATATATTTACATTTTTATATATATATATATATATATATATAATATGTATCTTATGTATATATACATGTATGTATATATAAAAAAATATATATGTATATTTATATTTACATTTACATACATATCTATACTCCTATGAACTCGTTTTTCTTTTGTGTGTATTGATATTCATATAACACCCACTGTTTTCTATTTATTTAAGAAGAAAATACAATTATCTCTTATACGGCTTGTGGAATTGCATTCACTCGCAAAAGATCTAGCTAATTTGCATATTCTTTTCAACATTCATTTTAATAAATTCCCTATTAGTTTTTTCCACCCGTTTTTTATGGTGGGGATCATCTTTAGTTAAATATTGCGTGCAATTATATTCATGCAGATATTCTATATGATTTATGTTTGCATAATATTTGTGTAAAATGTTTACAGGACACCCAAAATTGTTTCCATATATATTTATGCATACGTATATATTTTCGTTGCATCTATAAAAGTGAACGTGTCTGTGTGTCTATGTGTGTGTGTGTAAAATGTCCTACGCTATTGCGTGTCAATGTTCATTTCACAGACACGAAATTTGATATACATGGTAATGAGATTAGGGGCAATCTTTGTAATCCGTGTTCGACCAAAGATTTGACTGTTAAGGGGTCAAATTTCCATGATTTGACCTTTGAGAACTCTACCAAACTCAACCGACAATTTTGGTTCTATAACTTGAAATTATATATAACGGTTCCTTGGACATGGATCTAACTTAATAACTTGATTTGAGCCAAAAACAATACATGTTAAGGGGTCATAATAGGGGTAAAAGTTTTTTAAAAAATTACCGCTTTTTTATGCTCAAGATAAACATCCAAATACCCGGGCAAGGCCGGGCTGAAATGCTAGTATATATATATATATATATATATATATATATATATATATATATATATATATATATATGTGTGTGTGTGTGTGTGTGTGTGTGTGTGTGTGTGTGTGTGTGTGCGTTTCTTTTGGAGAGATGACATTATTTAAGTCTTTTTTTAGTTATTTACACTTTTTCGACTTGGCAGGTTTTAAAGCCTCGCTCTCTGCATCAAACAGAGATTATGACATTGATTGTTGATTTCAATGGGAGCAACGTAGTTCTTCCCGTTCAATGCTTTCGAACTATGCCCATTTTGACTACGATCAGTTGAGGGCGGTGACTGGCGTCAACTCGACTGCGCTGCAAAGGCACAGCCAGTTCGACCGAAGGCTCAGAAGGCTGGCAAAGCCGTCACAACGGTCCCCATTACCTTAGCGAGAAATGAATGCTAGGTAAGTAGGTGGGTGGGCAGGTTGCGCGGTGATGTGGTGTAAATAGGTAGAGACACTTCTTAAGCAGATGTTTGATTGAGGTTTTAGCGTCGTGTGAAAAGGAGCGTAAGGATCCTCCTGTCATTGTGAACGTGTCTGGATATGAATGTCGGATTATATGAGGCAGAGTAAGGTAGTTGTTTCTTATAAACGTCCCTCCGACTAACATTCTTTTTAACCTACTTCAAATCTATATATCTATAAAAGTGAACGTGTCTGTGGGTCTGTCTGCGTGTCTCTCTGTGTGCGTACATTTCTCTACGCAATAACTTTGTCAATTTTTTATCTACAGACTCGACATTTCATATTCCGGGTGATCAGTTGCTAGCCAGTAATTTGGCTATTAAGTGCTCATAGTTCAATGATTTGACCTTAGAGAACTCTACCAAACTCCTCCGAAAATGTTGTGTCTAAACACTTGAAATTTTAGATAAAGATTCCTTGGACAAGGATCTAACTTAATAACTTGATTTGAGCCCAAAACAATAAATTCTTAGGGGTCATAATATGGGTCGAAGTTAAAATAACTGACCGTTTTTTTTGCTCAGCATACACCTGCAAAACACCCGAGCAACGCCGGACACCAATGCTAGTAAATATATATATATATATGTATATATATATATATATATATATATATATATATGTATATATATATATATATATATATATATATATATATATATATATATACTTTCACTACACCGATGAAGATTGAAGCATTGGTCGACAATTATGTACCTGTAAAAAAAGTTGTTTAATTTTTTTTTCATAATATTTTTTTGTATTGTCGCATGCACGTCACAATTGAAAAGGAATAAAGAAAAATTATAAGCTTTTATACTTTTGGTATTCTTTTTCATACATTTCCATGTATATATATATATATATATATATATATATATATATATAGGGAGAGAGAGAGAGAGAAAGAGAAAGAGAGAGATACTTTTATGTAATGTGCTGAGTTCGTATAATTCAGTAAATTTTCATACACCAATAAGTTTTAAGCAAAAAAGAGATGACTTAAAAAGTAAGCTACACAATTATCATATTCCTAATTGAGCATTAATATACTGTATAAGCAAAATCAAGACTTCAAAAACAGGTGCTGATAGCAACAAAAAGTGCATTTCATTTTATGTTACAAAATCTCTCACGTTACCTCCAGAGTAAATGTTTTTCACATGCTCCTTTTTCGTTGAGAAAATATTTCTTTTTCTTAAAACAATTTTCTATTGTCAAGAGTGTTGTTATTCATAATGTCTGAACAAATGCTGGTTTTGTGAAAATTTTCAACCGCCATAATGTTTGGAATTGTCGTTCTTACATGAAAACAATTGTAACGTTAAATGAAATACACGTTTTGTTGCTATCAACACCGTTTTTGTAGTTTTCATTTTTCTTATACAGTATATATATATATATATATATATATATATATATATATATATATATATATATATACATATATATATATATATATACATATATATATATATGTGTGTGTGAAAGAGAAACAAACCAAGTTATATAATCATTACTGTTTCGTCGTAATTTAAAACTTCGGATGATGTAATGGCAGAAAATAAAATATCAGTACCATATGAAAAAATAATATTTGTTGATTTTTTGTGCTATTTAAGACCGATAACTTTGTCGACATTTTAGAAAATGTATAAGCTTGTAGAGTGAATGATATATTCCATCATCATATAGCTGTTAAAATATTTAAAGTTCTAGGGTGCATCTAAAGTTTATACTGCAATAAATATTGCCATTATAATTAAATGTGGTTGTGTTATTTGAATCAAATAAGCCTATTTTTCTTTTATGCTTATTGACGAAGTTTATCTATTAAATATTATGAATGATATTGATATGGTGTAAGATACATAACCTATATCTATTTTTTTAAAATTTCCCATGAGTTTCCTTATTAAATTTGAGTATTTTTATCAAATTTTGTCCTGCTTAATTGTGTTAAAGATTTTAGATAAGCATTGATTTAAGAACTCTTCGTCGAATTTGATTTTATATAAATATAACGGTGTTGTTTGTTTAAAGTTAAATGCATGAACATACAAGTGATAAGAAAATAAGACATTCAATTAATTGGCATATATGAATATATATATATATATATGCATATATATATATATATGCATATATATATATGTATATATATATGTATTTATATGTATATATATATGTATATATATATATATATATATATATATATATATATATATATATGAGACAATAGAAGTGGAAGATGATTTAACACAGACTATATATTGGTAAATATAGAATAGATCATTTATTTAATAAGGGTATACATGTGTGTAAATATTAGTGGCAGATAAAGGGGACTCTTTATATGAAGGTATTTCGAAGCCTAATGCTTCTCAAGAATAGAGAAGGCGATAGGTAAAATATGCGGTTGTGACATCTAGCGAGGCAAAGGTATAAAGATAAGGGAGTAAAGTAAAGGAAGTGGTAAAGAGGCAAAAAAAATTATTATGTGAACGAATGATGCGGTGTGATAATAATAGTTATAATTGTAAATCGATAAAAAAACTAAAATTTAGTTAATTGGAGACATATTTGGAGAAATAAGGTACATGTATACAAAACTGAGGCAGAAAGGTGGAACGTATATATATATATATATATATATATATATATATACATATATATATATATGTTTAGTCAGTAAATCCACACTTTTTCAAACTTTAATTTATCCATATCTTAGATACTGTTAGCAGCGTAGTATTTTTTAACGTGAATACAATTTTGTGGGCTAATCAACATTGTTAAAATTTAATTAGTTGTTATCGATCTGTCTATCTATATAGTCGATGATATGCTTAAAATAGTTTATATTGGAAGTTATTTATCGTTTATAGAATTAAGTTTATCGACACATTTTTGCTGGGATGCTTATATAATTTAGCTATGTTAAATGTAAACAAAATAGCCGTGAACAGGCGTACGTGACGGAATGGCCAGGTTAAGGCGACTAGTCTTTTAATTAATGACGTTACGAAACGGAGGTAAGAGGTCGGGAAGTTTGGAGTCGACAGTTGAAGTTTGACCACCAGAGTGAACAGACGCCCAGGTTGACGTGGGAAGCGGCGTCACATTGTACAGCTAAGATGTAAGAAGGTGTAATCTCTGAAAATGCTGGTCAGATCATGAGAATAAATGTTCATAAATAATTCTGGTATGAGTTGTTTTATTTACATCTGTTCGATACGTCCCCGTCAATCGATTCCTGTTAAAACTGCTGCATAAATGTTAAAATATACAGTCTAGACGATCACAAGCAGGCATATATTCACATACAACATATTATACGTTTTATAATATATATCCATATAGAACAGTTTTTATCCCCCTAAAAAGTAAAAATTTTAAAGATCGCAACTAAAAGAAAAATGAATAAATAAAATACACTAGTAAGAATAAACCCAAAAAACAAACAAAAAGAAAACACTAAAATAAAATGTATTTTTTTCATTTCATTCGATAATCAAAAGAAAACGAATAAAAAGGGCGAAAAAATTGTTTCAATCCGATAATAAAAAAATAAGAATAGAAAAAAAAACACGAAATGTTATCGGTATATATCGCAAGGCGTCTGATAAGTGTAGACATAGAAGGAGGGAGAATATTAGGATGTAAGTTTTGACGGGCTAAATTCGTTGTGTTTTCAATAACAAAATAAGGATATACGTGATCGGATATTTGTAAACATTGACCTCCCCCAAAAAAACAAAAAAAAAAAAGAAATTCGGATCCAATTTATTTTCTTGTTACGTAGTTTTGAATGCTATTTAGTTTATTAAAATGATTAAAGTCATCACAGAAAGATTTGCATGCATTCGTTTTTTGTTGTTTTGGAGGGAGTGTGAGTTATTTCCATGTGGACGTTGAATTTAGTAGTATATATTGACTGCTGATCCAAATTTTAAGACGGCTTAAAATCATTAAAAATAAAACCGTTTGTTAAGGATAGATTTTAAACTCTTCCGACTTAAGGTTATGGATGCTACAATCTAAAAGGTAATATAAACAAAAGGCTACATTTCAAAAATTTATTTTTAAAATTTAAATTTTTATTAAATTAGGCTGTTTACACATGATCAAAATTATGAGACTAGAGACAAAAATTCTATTAAATTGTTCAAAAAGAGTACGAAAAGTGTATGAACATATTCAAACTTAATAATGAGTTCTACCTCCATTGCTTTTGATGACTTCAAAAATTCTTTGGGGCATGCCAGACAAAAGGGTTTCCATTCAAGTGCGGGGATCCTACTCCAGTTTCTGAAGATGTCTTCACAATGTTCATTCTTTTATTGAATATTGTTTACCATTTCGATAAACCTCTCTTGTCATCAATCGCAAAGCATTTTCAATTGGGTTCAAATCAAGTGAGCATGCAGGGTGTCCCTAGAGATGGACTCCATTTTCTTGTAGAAAGCTCAAGGTCCGTCTTACGGTGTGGATTGCAGCATTATCCTGTTAGAATAACCATCCATCCCCACACAAACGATGACGCTCTATCATCAAAGTTGTTTTTTTGTAGCATGCTAACATAACTAGCTGCTAACTGACGACCCTGCACCACCTGGAGCTCCATCGCCGCTCTGTAAGAAAAGGTACCCCATACCATTATGGACGCTCCTCCATTATGACGTGTGGAAAAAAATTCAAAGGGCATATTTTTGTCATGTCAATATCACTGCAGGCCATCAGGACGATCTACAGTGAATGTTTCTTATCACAAAACAAAACTTTCTTCTATTTCTCAACGTCCCAGGTTTGGTATCCACGACCAAATCTTAAGTGGTCCACTTTGTGACGTGGAAGCAATCGAGGAATTTGTTAACGCTTTTTATTTACGATGCATTTTCGTTGTAAGTGTCGGCTGGTGGTTAGTGGACTGCAATCAGCATCTGTAACCGCCTTAATTTGACTAGAAAAAATCCTTTGACATTCGTAACAACCCGTCTCATTCTCCTACTCAATGCATGATATTTTTTTTTTTGGGGGGGGCTACCAGAGGATTTTTCTTTTCCATCTTTGTTAGTGTTCTTAGAAAGTTTCAAATAATTTACTGCTATTTACCTTAGCTGCTATCGCTCACTGTGACAAACGTTGCTTATAGAATCCTAGAATTCTGGAGCGCTAAACTTCGGTTAGTTTTCTGGCTTTAGGCATGGTAACATATTTAAACTGATTGCTGATCTCTAACTGACCTAAAAACATGAGAATTACCATAAATCTAACAATTTATACCCTTGGTCTTATAATTTTTTCCATGTGTAGAAAGCCTAATTTAATAACAATGCAAATTTTTAAATAACTTTTTTGGAATGCACTTTTTGTTTCCATAACCTTTTAGATTATAGTATTAGTTACCCTAAGTCGGAAGAGTTTAAAATATATCCTTTAAAAAAAGGTTTCTTTTTAAAAATTTCATGCTGGTTTTAAATTTTTGATCAGCAGTGTATGTGTAGTTCTCTAACGGTAAGCGAGGTTAATTATTATAAGTTTTCGAAGTGTTCGTTAGCTTCATTGTGGAATAGCAGACTGTCACGTATCGGCCAATCAAAAACGCAGGAACATCTCTGAGGAAACCTTTTTATTTTTGTTTCAGGGAATAATGTGAATGCTATGTCTCTGAGTTTACGCACCATTTACGAACGATTGGGTCTCAAAAAGTACCCCGTCTGTGAATTTCGCGGTGTTAAATAGGCTCGTGAGAGGACTCACGAATTAAGCGGAAAATGGGCACTACTTCGTCTGTGGGGGATTGCGATAATGAGGTTGCCACTCCTATGATTACATCGAGGATTTATTATAACGGATGAATGTATCGAAAATGGCATTCTATAGTGACATAAGATAGTGGCTAATAATGTAGACGTAAATTGTATGTGTTGTAAACCCACGCTATTTTGTTCCAAGGGGGAAGTGGGCCACTCTTGATTTACTCTTACTTCTAATAGATTATTCCTATTTTTAAAAAAATAATTTATAGTATTGTAATATAAAATCTTCGTATCTAATCAAATTCGAAAGGGTTGAGAAGTGATCCTAACGATTTCAGCTAGTTATTTTGTAATTATCTGTTTTAAATTGATTATAATCTTTTTATTCTTTTCAAATTAAATAAAAAAATCTGCTGTACTCTGACTGGTTTGTTTTGTAGTCGTTTTCAATTAAAATATTACCCTTTTTAGGACAAATGCATATAAGCTATCTATGACATATTTTATTTCATAATATATCGATATATCTATCTATCTGTATATATATATATATATATATATATATATATATATATATATATATATACCCCTGTCTTTCTCACCCCATCTCAATTTCTTTCTCTCTACATACACACTCCCCCACACACACACATACACATACACACACATATACTTATACATATATATATGCATACATATAGGCATTGTATATAACAAATGCTAACTTACTTCTCACTTTTGATAGTATGTTATTAAAATTAGTAACCAAATAAATAATCAAATGATAAGTAGTTATTATACTATTTGTCAAACTTACTATCCTTCTTTATATAATATGTCATTATTATAAGTTACAATGTATTACTTTCGCTTTTGCATCCGCTCTCTTTCTCTCATTCTCTCTCCTTCTGGGTATTATCAAATTTAGTCAATGTTTTAAAATAACGTTAACCCCATAGTATCAGCCCTGAACGAAATATTGAATTGTAAGTATAGACCGTATTATATCTTCCGCCATTCGCACAGAAATAACTATTTCCATTGTTTACAATATAATAGGTGAACTGAGAATAAAGCCGCCTTCAGGACTGTTAGCAACCACTGCAAAATTATAAAAAAGGACGCGAGGTTTGAATGCTCAGTCATTTAAGTCCAAAGTAGCTGAGCAGCGGCTTTGTTCCCATCAATTTTGGAAAATAATAAACAAGGTCCTGAATAGAAGTAGGTGCTCTATCCCAACTGTCATCAATGGAACTAGGGTAATATCGTCAGTATCGGACAAAGCCAAACCCTTTGCAAAAAAATGATTTAGCTAATTCTACCCTATGCGATCAGGGCCGCTAACACCTCGTATTCCCTCTTGTGTTTGAAAACACCCTATGCGACATATAGATATCAATGCGTGGTGTTGCCAAGCTAATGAAAACCTTGATTTCAGCAAAGCAATTCCCTCTGACGGCATTACAGTGCTGGAAAAGCGTAAAACAAAACTAGCTCCCATACGTATAAAGCTGTTTAAGTGTTTTCTTAAGGAGAACCAATTCCCAACACTCTTGGAAACCTCATCATTGTGTCCGTATTTTAAAAAAATCAGCTGATAATAATCTCGCTCTCAATACCGACCAATCAGAATCGTTTGAGTAATGTGTAAGTTGCTGGAATCTGTGTTAATCTGCTGATGCAATTCCCCACCTGTATACCTATATGCAACATTTGGTCAGGAGTTGATGGAAGCAGCTTATACTGCGTTCAATTCAACTGAGTTCAAAACTGACTTCGTAATCTAGTAGGGGCGTCCTTTTTCTTTTCCATGAAACTTCTCCTCCGCGCATGAGACGGTGCGAGTCTGTCTCTGTTTATCGTTATATTCATGGCATGTGATCGTATGAGCAGAAATCTATACGCACCCGTCCTGGCGTTGCAACCCCAAAAACCTAGTCCTTATGAAACAGCTATCAATAATGCCTCCCACTTATAATGTGTGCCTTTAACCCAAACGTAGATTCCATGAAGAAAGCTTCCTTCTTAGAACTGCATGCGTGTTGAAGCTTGAAACTGTTTTCCTGCTTTCCAACTGACTACAATATTGTCGGCTTCAATTCCAATGCAAACAATTTATTGATAAGTTATCCCCTTAAGTAATCTAATTTACCAAACTTCCACGACTACCGATTATAAGACATTTGTCTATTAACTACTGTACGCTTATTATCCTTTATCTTCGAGGCACCTTCGAACCCTGATTAGAGTAGATTCTTTTGCAAAAAAAATGAAATAATAAAACTTTAAACATGCACATTATAAGTAAAAACACTCTCACAACAACAATAGAATCTTTCAGACTGTGTGAGTGAAGAGTAAAAGAGAACCATAAAGAAAAGAAAGATATATGCGTAGCAGGTATACACTTATGTATTCTGCATTTCGGTCTTGTAAGAAAAACGTGTAAATGAAAGGGGAAATAGTCAAATAAACAGATGCTGATTATCCCTTAGTAACTGGGTATTATTTTGCCCATATTGGGAGGAGATAAGTATTTATGGCGATTTAATGAGACTGAATTTGAATGTTTACTATACATTTAGCAATTGTGAACCAACTTTGCAAACTTACTTACAAACAG
>NC_136482.1:125793314-125943314 GCF_053919585.1 Euprymna scolopes | reverse complement strand
GTGCATCCTAGCTTAAAGAGAATCATGCATATAGGTCGAACCTTAAAATAGCTTCCAGTTGTTTTTGCAGGCTCAATGTTTGTTACCACTATCACGAAAACACCAGTGCCAATGTCTCATAATTAACTTGATTTTTTTATTTAAAAACTGTCCGTATACCGCCGTTCCGGATTCTAAATTCTCTTCTCCCCCCCCTTCTCCCTTGCTCTTTCATACACACCCTTGTCCCTTCTTTCTAATAACACTTATATGCTTTTATAATAGCTACTTATATTTTTCTCTTCTGATCGAGTCGATCACCCTTTCTCTCAAATTTTATTTTTCCGTCTCTGTCTCCTATTCAAACAGAAAGCTATAATAAATATTTCCCTGTCGACAGTCCCTGCTTTTTTCCGTTTCCTGTTTCTTATGGGCACTTCCGTGAATTCTGGTTCACAATTGAATTGTTCGCAATCTTCCTGGGGTGGCAGCGTTCATACATGAACCTGGTTAAAAATAGTTCAACAAATTAAGGTTTACACCGAAGGGAAGATAAATGTTAGCTAACTCTGGAAACCCATATTTCCGGTTCAACTTCTTAGTTTTAATACTCGATTTTTGTTTGAAACAATTAAAACAAATGGAGGGATAATTACAGAGAAAACGAGTTATAAGCTAAATAATCACAAAAAAGTAATGCCTATCATGTTTAAGATTTAGGTAAAACGTTTTACACAGAACATGAAATGTTTTCCAAACGAATACAAAGCGATTCCAACTGCATTTTTACAGGGTTTTCGAGAGTAACTTGGACTTTGACATTTATAGGATAAAAAGTGGCTTCTGAGATAGTAGAAAGTCGTTTATTATATTCGCACACATATAAATCATGTAAGATTAAGAGATTAAAATATTTTTGCTATATCCCTTATGCGAAATTACGCCCTAACACAGCTTGTTGGTCCCATGATCTTTATATAAAATCAGTTATTTATTTTATCTGTTATTGTTTGTATTGAAATATACATTGCGAATATTCTTTAGTGGGTTTTGTCTCATTCCGTGATTGCTCGTTATAAATCAATGTAACACAATTCCAATGTAAAGGTTAAAGATGTGGTGTAATTATCTGCCAAATACTATGAGAGGAATAAAATAATAAACAGCATATAGAAAATATTACTAATTATTGAAACAATGTATGATCAGTATATTTTGCATTCATTTCAAGACAGACTTGGTTCTGTCTGACAGGAAAGAGTTTGGTAGAAATGTGTTCACTATTGAAGCGTTCTTGAAGAGACTCTTATTGTTAATATCTCATAGGGATTATAAAACAGCTATTTTCTATTTTGTTAGAAAACAAGTATTTGCGACGGATATTTAAAAAGGAGAAAAAAAGAAATTAAACGCGTTCCGTCACATTAATTTAAAGACAGTGAATAAAGAGGAGGCTAATAATAAACTTAAGGTTTAGATTCTTTTTGTTATCGACAACCTAGCCGATTGGCATTGCCAGGTCAAATAATCCGCTTAGTTCAATTGATGCAGATTGCATATGTATTATATACAACAAAATTCTCTATTGGTTATTATATATAACGCAGAATCATTTCCCGGGTTGACTAATTCGCCGCCGCCGCCGCAGCAGCAGCAGAAGCAACAACAACAACAACAACAACAACAAATAATAGTAATAACAATAATAATAATAATAATAATAATAATAATAATAATAATAATAATAATAATAATGGTAATAGTAATAATAATGATGATGATGATGATAATAAAATAATAAGAAGAACAACGACAGTTACGATAATAATAATAATAATAATAATAATAATAATAATAATAATAATAATAAAACTTTTAAAGAAACCTACGAAATGTTAACTGTTACTTCGAATTTATTTCAGAAAGCAGTCTTTGTTTCCATATAAACGTATAATTCTGTTTGTCAATTCAAATTTAATGAACATCCTCTAAAAATGAATGCAAAAATAAATACCTGAAAAGAGGGACTCTTTTTTATTCTTTTTTTTTTGTAAAGACAGGCAGAACGTTTGCATATGTGTATACATGCGCATATGTTTGTACTAGAAAAGAATGCTACCACGCACCCCAACTCCTCCCTACTCTTCCCCTCTACTGACCAACGACCTGGCATTTAACTCTACACAGGAGCCCAGAGAGGGTTAGAGATTAGCACACTCGTGACAGAAAACTCTTTTAAAGCAACCCAACAAAAAGTGACTTTACGTCTTTTTTAAAAAACAACAAAAAATTAAATTGTCAATTCAATGTTACTGAAAATCCTCTAAAAATGAATGCAAAATAAATAGATTGGCGACAAGGTAAATGTTAGTTCGAATTTATAACAGCAACAAGTCTTTTTACCGATATTTACGTAGAAGTTTGCCCCGTCATTGGAATAGGGAATTAAATACTACCACAGAGGCGGGGGAATTGCCACCCTCTTCTTTTCCCATACAACATTTCCAGCGGTTAAGCAGTGTGGTGTAAGGTAGACCTATCTTAAAACACCCTCTTTCAGAGCATGACTTTCGATTTTACTAAGTAGAATACTTATTATTTATTTAAAAAAAATGTTTTTTTATGTCCCATATGTATGTGTGATAGCGCACGATACTACTTGTACAAGATCCCTGCATCAGAACCACAAGTAAAATAATTCTGGACTCGGTGTTGTCACAAACACCAAAATATGAAAAATTAACAATAATCAAAACCATGGGACCCAGAAGAAAGATATGGGTGTCATGACCGGCAGGTGCTACTTTGGTAGCGAGCATGGGGGGCCGGTCGTCATCCTGCGAATGTTGGCCAACTTTCTAGTTTCAGAAATTTAAATAACATTTACGCTGAACAGGTAAGTATAACCTCTAATTTCAGGGAACAAAATGATACCGAACAAACACAGCACAACCATGGTAACCATCAAAATGAAAAAAATAAACGAAGAAATAAATGGACAACAAAAGAGAATAGGAATGCTATTATAGAAGTTATCCTAAATATAGATATGGAGGTCATCGTAAACGAATGAAAGAACTATGGAACCTTTCTAGTGACTACTATACGACAGAAGAAAGAATTGCGGACTAACCAAGACAGATATTACAGAAAGGTTAGCTTTCTAAACAAGAACTAACAGAAATTCAGCGAAAAATAAATGATGAAACTGAACAAGAAGCATCCCCCAACGGAACCGCGCGTAGAGCGACCACACAAGTTAAAGCCTCCCAAGTAAAACACCAAAGGTCGAAGACCAACAAAGAACGAAGTCTACAAACGTGGAAACCGAGAACAACGAAACAGAATGGACAGAGAATGAAGTAAATAAAATAATACAGCTGATGAACGAGGAAAAAATAAAGCTCCCATCGTTAAGGAACCAAGAGCAGAAGAAATTAAAAATAGAAACATAGAAGGTTAACAAGCTCCTCCCACACATCCCAACAAATACAATTACAGACTTAAACAACCTCATTTACGCAGGCGCAAAATGGTAAGTATGAATCTCAAATCAGAAAAAAACAACCGGGGACAAGCGAATCGACAAAACCTGGATGGGAAATAAGATTAGAAACCCAAATACACAAACATAAAAAAGAAACCAAAATGATCAACCGGAAGAAAGCAATGTGAAGAAAACGGAATATTGGAAATGTAACTGCAAGGGAGAGGCTAAACAAGAAACATGAAGAACTAGACCAAAAAATAAAAGCAAAAGAAGCGATATTGAGCCGAGATAGATATAATCCTGAACAATGCAAACAAAACAGAACATTCGAAACTAATGAAAGCCAATTCTACCAAAATGTGAACGGAGGAAAAACAGAAAAAAAGAACAACCAAATCCGACAGAAACAAAACTCTACTGGAGTAATATATGGGAGGAGAGATGGGATCAGAATAGAAATGCCGAATGGCTGAACGACATGAAAAAAGAATTACAATAAATAGAAGAAGAAACAGAGTTTGAAATCAACAAGGAAACCCTAAAGAAACCCATAGGAAAAAATGGCAAAATGGAGAGCACCATGGCACAGCGGGATACATGCATACTAGTTCAAAAAATCACAACCTTACACGAACGACTAGTCCAAAACCTGAGAAGATGTATACAGGAAGCAAGCGTACCAGACTGGATGACAAAAGGTAGAACCACACTGCTAGAGAAGGACACGGAGAAAAGTACCGCCCTTGCAACTATAGGTCAATCACGTGCTTACCAACTATGTGTAAAATACTGACAGAACAACTGAGGGAACACATCTACTACTCCCTTTATACCCGTGAACTCATCCCAGAGGAGCAGAAAGGAAAAAAAGGAACACATGACATGTTATATATAGAACAAAAATCCTAAAGGAGAAAAAAGGAGGTGAAAGAATTTAGCCATGGAATGGATCGACTACAAAAAAGCGTACGACAGCATCCCCCATGCATTGATAATAGAATGCCTAAAAATGTATAAAATACCATGCGGGATCTCCAACGTAATAGAAAATTCAATGAAAACATGGAGTCTGGAATTGACAGCTGATGGACAACACATAACGGAAATTTATATACAAAGAGGCATCTTCCAAGGAGACTCACCATCACAACTACTGTCCATCATAGTCATGGTGCCCTTGAACAATATTCTGAGAAAGTGGCAAGCCGGATACAAGTTCTCCAATACAGAGGAAAAATGAACCACCTGATGTACATGGACGATCTGAAACTTTTTCCAATGACCGAAAAGGAGCTAGAGACACTAATTAAAACTACCAGTATCTTCAGCCAATATATCCAAATGGAATTTGGAATGGAAAAATGCGCACAACTAGTTATAAGAAAGGGAAAACTGGAAACGACAGAAGGCATGGTACTACCCAACCAAACAGAAATGAGGGCAATAGGGGAACAAGTCAACTATAAGTACTTGGGAATTCTGGAAGTGGACACCATATGAGCTACAGAAATGAAAGAGAAAATTGAAAAGGAATACCTCAGGAGAACAAAAAAACTCCTGGAAATGAAATTATATAGCCGAAACTTACTAAAATGTATAAATGCATGGGCAGTACCACTAGTAAGATACTCTGAGCCGTTTATAGGGTGGACAAAAGAAGAACTGGGACAAGCCGACCAGAAAATCAGGAAACTCATGACCATGCATAATACACTACACCCAAAGGACGATATTGACAGATTCTACGTGAAAAGGAAAGACGGCGGGGAGGTCTGATCTCTATAGAAGACTGTGTGGAGGACACGAAAAAAGGCTAGAAAAATACATAATGCAAAACACTGAAAGGATAATTATGGCAGCGAAAGACACTGAAAAAAAACCCCAACAAAACAGAAAATAAGGAGACAAACGACAAAACGAGAAAAGAGAATTGGGAAGAGAAACAAATCCATAAGAATGACAAAAGATGAGAATAACGAAAACACTGGGCATGGCTGCGAAAATATTTAAACCGAGAAACTGAATCTCTAATAACTGCAACACAAGATAACTCGATAAGAACCAACCATATCAAAGCAGGAATCGATAAAAAATAAGAAAACAGCAAATGCAGACTATGTGGACAAAGAGACGAAGCGATAAACCATAAGTAAGCAAACTGCCCCCAAAAGAATACAAACACAGGCATAACCAAGTGGGGAGGGCGGTGCACTGGGAATTGTGCAAACGACTGCATTTTGAGCGTACAGACAAATGGTACAAGCATAAACCGGCAACAGCACTCAAAAAAGAGAACCACAAAACTCTATGGGGCATGTACATACAGACGGACCAACCCATCCAAACAAGAAAACCAGATGTCGTAATAATTAACAAGAAAGAAAAATCCTGTCAAATCGTAGACTTTGCTGTCCCAGCTGACCACAGGGTGAGTATTAAAGAAAAGGAGAAACTAACTTCGGCTAGACAAGCGGAAAGAGAACTGGGACCTTGGGGAGGCTGCGTGCCACTCAAATTCCAGTATAAACCAATGACCACTGCCAGCGAGAAATCAATGGTAAGAGGCTGTTGCGATGATGCAAATCTATTTGCAAATGCTATCGGAGAGCTGGACGTCTGGGGATATTTGTTGCCACTCAGCTGCCAGAGAGCACGACAGGTTTCCAATCAGATCGTTTGTTGACTTTTGTGAAAGCTTCATGCGACCCAATAATAATAATAATAATAATAATAATAATAATAATAATAATAATAATAATAATAATTAGATTAACTAGCAGGACCCGTGGAAATTCCACGGTAGTTAAAATCTTTTAAAACGCATCAGTAAGAAATGAACGTATGGAAGCAAATAGAACAAACAAAGAACTTTAGTTTAAAGTTTTATCAATGCGATCGTAACTGATGCTGTTGATATTGTCAGGAAGTGCTGGTGATGATTGAGGCGGTGACAGGGACGTCGATCAGCTGCTTGGAGTGAGAATAGCGGTCAGTCAGCAGGTTCTTGGGAGTCGGACTGGGAATTAAAAAAAAAATATGTGTGACTTTGTTGACATCGATTTTGTGAAAGTTCTGATGACCCCAAGTTGTTTAATATTTCAGGACATTTTGGATTACACGTGTAAGTAATGAATAGGTCACACCCTGATAAAGTTGTTGTAGATTCCTAGGACTTCCTGTAAATGTAGATGGTAGAATAACTGGTACACCAGAACAACCATCTTCATTCCTTGCTAAATGATCCATTAAGCCAGAATATTGAGCAGCTCTTGGTTGACTTTGATAGTTTTTAATGAAGTTAAATAAGCAACCGTCAACTTTTACATATGCAATAGACTTTTCTATTTATTTTGAATTTTATTCAATGAAGATTTGGAAATTAACAAATATTTTTTAAGTCGAATTATTGATATAGATTTCAATTAATGCATCACAACTTCCTGATAAGATAAATAGAACACTTTGAATTTTCTGTACAAAAGTTTTTTTCCATAAAAACATTGTAATCTGTTATAATATTCAGATTCTTGTGTATTACATGCATGGAAAATCAAGTATTTCTGTAAATCTTACGAAGTGCAGTTAAATTTTGATTTTTTGATAATCAAAATGATGTGAGGTAGGTTATACATATCAAACGTATGTCAATGTTATATAATTAAGTAAAGTTAAACAAACTGTACACTACCTTTTCATCAAATTATGAATTTTAAATATAAGGACAGCGATTATTTTTTTTCCTAAATCATATTTACATCCAAGCTAATTTTTAGATTCCATAGCGGTTCCTTAGTGTTTTCATAACACTTCACGGTAAACAATACTCTTAGTATATGTTGCACTACGTTTGCTGCCCTGATTATCATCTCTATGGAGTTGCATTACCTTAAATTTCACACTGTGCTTAGATCGAGCTCTTGAACATGCCACATACAGTTGACCATGAGAAAATACAGGTAGTTGAAGATGTATACCAACCTAATAAAAAGTTTGGCCTTGTGCTTTATTGATGGTCAGTGAATATGCTCATCGTATTGCAAACTGTATCCGATGAAATGCAAACGGAACATTTGTATCATTGGCTTTAACTTTATTCTTGGAATGATAACTGTGGAACCTCTTTTAGATCTATTAATTAAAATAGCAATGATGCTGTTTTGATGACATTCTTTTATTGTCATCCTAGTTCCATTACAAAGTCCTTGATTTATGGATAAATTTCGCAGTTGCATTACTATTGCCCCTATTTTCACATTAAGTCGGTGAGGTGGCATTCCAGATGGAGTTAATGCATTTCTGAACTCGATAGGATGATTTTGAAGTTAAGCTACTTAAATATGTATTCATGCCTCCAGGAAGATTATTTAGAATTTCTTCATTCACTGTTAAACATTCTGTATTTTATTGAGTCATGATGATTCTATTTTCCTTTTCTTGAGGGCTGCAATCAAATATTTCTAAGATTAGAGAACCATTACATACCGAATCATCAGGAACATCTATGGCATCTACAGGAACGTCATTAAGATTGCTCACGAGTGTACCATTACCAAGATGAAGGAGCCATCTACAAAACTTCTGTTCATTGATGCTAGTTCTGACGTTTTGTGTAAGCTGTAATTGACTGAAATGATGCCACAATGTGCATCTTTTAAGACAGGTGTCTACAATAGATGTAGGTGATCCATGTGGCACTACTGGCAAAATTTGCCTGAAGTCACCTCCAAGTATGAGAAATTTTTCACCAAATATTTTATCGTTACCCATTATGTCTTGTAAACATCTATCTATAGCAAGCAGTGCATGATTAGGTAGCATAGAGGCTTCGTCTATGATGAATACCTTTACCTTTCTCAAAAAAGAAGCATGCTCTGATACAGGAGAAACGTTTCAGAACCTGGTTTCTGTCAGAGGTACAGGTAGTTTGAATATACTGTGGAGTGTTTCCCTGAAGTTAGTAGCATTGCAGCAATACCAGTCCATGCTGCAGTGGCGGTTACAGTACTGCTGGAGGTGAAGTAATCATATAACATGTTGAATAAAAAGGTTTTCCCTGATCCGGCTGGGACATCTAAATAGAAGCAATTTTGTGTCGGGCTTCTTTTTCATTTGCCATGACAGTCTTGATGATAGTATTAAAAATTTCTAATTGCTCATTGTTTAGCAATTCAACATTAGGCCGGTTTGTATTTCGAGTCATATTATCTATTGGAGGATCACCTGTTGGTTCAGGTAAACCCATTGTCTGGCAAGAAGAACCATGCTCGTTAAATATTGTTTTTATCAAATGAAGTGCAATGTTTTCACATATGCTTACATCATAAGCAGAAATGAGGTCTTCAATCATGCTCTGTTCATGGTTAATGAATAGTTGAAAGGCATCCTCTGGATGATGATAAAGACACATCATTGCAAACATGCTACGTAGTTGTTGTGGCATTCTAAATGTAGCAGCTTCAGTAAGAGCATTTTTTTAATTGAGTATCATCTTGCAATAATCTAAGGCTGATGCAAGCTTCTCTAAATGTACGGAATGTATGACCTTGGACTGTTCTAAAATCTTCAAATGACTTTGCTCCAGAGACATGAAGAAGCAGAATCCGTAAATAAAACTTTTCACCTTAGTTTGGTGAAAGTGAATACATTCTTGTGATCAAATTACTTTTAATCCATTTTGTAGTAGGTTTGTTAAATACATAATACATCCTAATAATATCACAGTAAAAATATTTGTTAGCAGTAATATCATTCTGATTTAGTTCAAACCAAGCAGTCAAATTTGTATGACGTTGTTCTTGTCGAATTGCTTGTTCAGCTTGTCCATGTTGATAATAAATCTGTGGCTCTCCAGGCATGTGTACAGCTAAACGGTACACAACATGATACTGTCCATGCATTTTATAGTCAGAACGACACCACATTGCTTCTGGAGGTGATACATATCTGCATGATTGATATTGCTTGACTTCATCTCTTGTTCTGATCGCATTGTTTCTCCTTCATCGATATTAATAGATGAATCATGGTTATTAACCTCCATCATAGCACTATCATGTCCTTTATGTTATTTTCTTTTGAGGAATAACTTAATAATTTCATTTCGATAAGTTATATCTTGAATTTTGTAAAATATACGAAAAATGTAAAAATTGAGAATAAATATTTGTTTAAATCCTAAGTAATGAAACAAGTGTTTATTTGATATTAAAAAAGTTTAGTTGCGTAATTTTTAAAAGGGTATTTAATAGTCAATACTTTTTCTAATTTATCTCTATAAATAAGGGATGTCTAGATTAAAATTTAAGTATTCTAATGGCCGTTACTAAAATTTCCAAAAGTAATTTAATTATTTTGAATATTTACAGTAAGAATGGTCAAAACTGTTAAACACTTACGCCGGATTAAATATTTAGTTTCTGATCATCAAAATAAGTTGATAACAATCATTTAATGCTGGATGACTTATCCACAAGTCAGTAAACTTTGTTGAAGCAAAGCTCTGTTTTTGTTGTTGAGGATGGTGTTGTTTGTTTACGGTTAAATGAATAACAACATTTCACCAAGTTACACTGGTTTAGTAGATAATGTTGTGACTTATATAGAAGCTTTATCGTAAAATTCGGCTAAAACACTTGTTGACGAATTACCTCCTTTGAATCGATATCATCTGCTTGTGGCAATTGAAGATCATCTGCTTGTGGAAATTGAAGCGAAAACCTTATAAGGTATTTAATACTAAAACATTTTAATACAGCTGACTAATTGGTTATAAATTAAGTTATTCCGAACTTTGATCTAACATTTTAATTAAAAAAAAAAAAGCTTAATATTTTCTTGTATCTGTTTTTATATTAAGAAAAATGTAAGCATCATGCTGAAATAAAAATGCCATTTTTATAAGGGGAGGGGTTTTGACTATTCTAAACCTTCACTTATATAACGATTTAATGAAAAAAATGTTTAAAATGTTCTTGTATGTGTTTTATAATTTTTGTTAAATAAGAAAAATCAATACACTATTGTAAGAATCATGCAGAAAGTCATTCTTAATATGGGGCGGGGGTTTAACTATTCTGAAATTATATGGGAGCGGGGTTTAACTATTCTAGAATTATACTTTACAATGTAAAGAAAATAAGGGGAAATATATGTATGAACAATAAATATTTCTTCAGTTAAATAAAATATACTGTAAATATTTTAATAAGTATACATATTTATTTAAACCATAATTATTGAAACAAAGTATTTTACTGACTAAAAAAACGGTTATGAGGAGAAGGGTTGACTATTTTGAACGTTAACCCAAATAGCGATTTAATGAAAAACATTTAATGGTCTTTATCGTTTTTTTATAATTTGTTTTAAAATAAGGAAAACAAGTCTTTGATACCGCAATTGTAAGAAGCATGCTGAATATGGGGAGGAGCGTTAACTATTCTGAAACTTCACCTAACAATGTAATAAAAATAATGGAAAATTCTTTAGTTAAATAAAATATACTGAAAATCTTTAAATAGGAAATAAATATTTCTTTAAAAAATAAAATCGTAAGTAATGAAACAAAGTGTTTTATTTCATATTTAAAAACAAAATTGTTGTGTCCATATTTTTTGTATACCCTGTCGGAAGGCATTAGAAGATGATGACTGCCTGTAAAAGAAACAAAATAAAACGAACAAAACATAAGTAATAACTATGTAAACAACGTGAAGCTGTATAAATGTTACAAAATTATTCTATTCGGCATTAAATAACACGAAAAAGGATTGATATGCCGTAAAACAAAAGAAAAACAGAAAAAGGCGTAAAATATGTTCTGACTCTGTGTTACTCAGTGTATTTACGAATGGTGACTTTGGTGATTTATTTAATAAAGTCATTCTTGACTTTTGTAACATTTATTACTAAACATATTTTTTGTTATGTAAGGCTCACTCGAAAGTAAATATAAAAAAGATAAAGTGGCACAGCAAAAAAACAAACAAAAAACGCACTCGTAACGGTGAATGTAAAAAATATATTTATTACCGAATAAAATAGAATAAGCGTTCCGTATTATACTACAATAATAAACAGAAGACATCGTTAAAAAATGTAAGTAAAATACTATACTATTTAAACTGTGGAACGATACCTTCTATGCATAATTGTCTTTAAAATAATCCGGAACAATAAATAGACAGTTCATATATATATATATATATATATATATATATATATATATATATATATATATATATATATATATATATATATATATATATATATATGGGTTCTTTTTTCGTTGTTCGGAAAGTTTTGGGAAATAAAAGGGTTTAATGATTTTTAACTAATAAAGATTGAACAATAAAGGGAGATAATTCACATTAATTAATGTTTGCGATGATTATGAACCATTTGATTAATTAATGTTTGCGATGATGATGTTGTGACACCGTACGGACAAGCATATTAATATATAGATAATAATAATAATAGTAATACTAATAATAATAATAATGGCGAGCCTTAAATATTTTTTGTTTTGCTTACAATATCACGTCAGCTGATTAAAAGCCCAGGAAAATTAACTTTTGATTAAGGTTTAATTTATATATGCAAACGAAGAAATGATTTGCGTCGATTTAAAATAGTTTCTCTTTTTTTATCCTAAGTTGAACTCATTAAGAGAAATTAAAAGCAAATACAATTGTAAGGTAGACTCAGGCCTAAAAAAGATATAATTCGAGCTGTATTCAAATGCTATTCCAATTAGCTATATCTCCAGATGCCAAGTAATCTGGGGGTTTTTAAGAAGAAATGATTTTCTGATATGATATTAGTTTTCTGGGCTAGTTTAACGTAAAATATATCCCTGTAAACATTCTCCAGTTTTATTTATAAGAGAGAAAAAAACTATTTTGAAGATCGGATTTATTTTTTTTACATTTCCAAAAATTATTAGCTTAGTTTTATTATTCACGGACACACACAAAGTGGCATTTATGTATTAATAGATAGCTCCATTGCTATTAAATTACAAATATCTAAATTACTGTTATGTATATACGCACGCAACATGAATAAAAAGTTAAATTCTATTTTCTTGCGGCTAAATTTAAATTTAAAACTCCTTTTTGTATAATGTTAATGGCGTACATCTCATATAATCAATGTTCTGAAATGACCACATTTGTTAGGGTATGAACTTTATATACAGGTAGTTTAATTGATTAACTTTAACCAAATGCATTGCTAAAATTAATACACCGACACACGTTTAATTATGAATAAACGCTCCTCATGAGATTATGGTTAATGGTACATTACATTTGCAATTGAAAATAATATGTTTAAAGCAAACATATAAAAGTTACTTTTAGTTAAGAGAATTTTACTTTTCTATCTATTTTCATAACATGTTTTTTAAAATGATTACTGCGATGTTTTAAGTAATATAGAATAAAGTATAATTAGCGAATGCGTATTATTTCGTTATGCCATTTACCCCGAAATTATGCAGAAAACTAAAATATATTAGTCTGGGAACAGTCGTATAATCCATATCTTTTTGTACATACTACACAAAGACAAAAAAGTCTATCAAGGAAACTTCGCTGATTTACGGTAATATTTCGATCCGCCATTGTGATATATAATACTTACCATTTCTCATTAAAAGAAAATCCTCGACTGAAATATCAATGGCTTTGAAAAAATGTGAAATACACACAAAATAAGGAGAAAATTAAATAAAAAAAGTGGAATTTATCTTTTTTCGTGGCGGATATTTTTATTATTGTCAATTCCTTTTTTTTTTCCTTGCTAACTATCGATATGTAAGATGACCTTTGCACTAAAATCATGTAATCTGCTTATGATGTAATAAAATGAGAAGTTATGAAGGGAAGTTATCATTGGTTAAAATATATACTGAAGACCATAAATCAAACTGGATTAAAATATAAAATCATATTAATGATAATAATTGTTTTCTGTAAGTTAGCAGTAATGCGTTATAAAAAAAGAGCTAAATCTTATTTGCAAAACAAATGTCACGTAAAAATATTTCTGTTTTGAAACAATTTTTTTTTTAATTTTTCACAAATCAAACACAATATATTGCCCTGAAGTCTTAAAGATAAATACAGTTAACAGAATAAGATAGTTCACTATAATTAAAGAAAGCTCATTTGAAAATTAAATTTGAAAAATTAAAACATATTTGTTCCACTATAAAGGAACATATTATTCAAAAAAAATGTATCGTCTTATTGTTTTTAAATCCAAATTTTATTATTAAATTAAAAATAACTATAAATAAATATATGTATATCTTCCTTCTGTGTATTTACATGACAAACACTTTAATCACCCGTGTTTAGCTGAAAAATATCTAGGAAAATAAAATACAGTCATTTTTGGACGGATTTCGTAATATTTTTTGGCAATTAGATACAACGGAAGGATAGAGAAATTTGGTCGAATATTGTAGTACGTCCATATAATGTTACAAATATTTATACGTGGAATACTTAGACTAATTCTACTTCTCTTAATAATATTAATAATAATCATTTTATTAATTATTTTAATTTAATCATAATGTTTTAACAGATACACCAGCATTCATTAATTTCAAACGAAACAAAATCGAATAATTAGCGATACTCTTTGCGAGTGTAATGTCTAATTATGTACATATTTATAAATGTTTTATTAGCCGATTCTTGTTCTTGTATGGTTTGGTTGATATAGTGTTTCTTATATTATTTGCAATGATTTTTTTTGTCTTAAAAACAATGACACTCGCTATTAGGAAATACCGTCAAGGGAAACGATTCCATTTACATTCGCTTACTTATTATTAACGAAAAGAATTTATTTAACCAAACATTGGGTTTATATTTTTTATTATGATAAAGTTCAAGTACTGCAACAACGTTTCGATTAGAGGAAATATACACAATCGTTTTGCAGTTAAATTTATTTATTCGGAATACTCTTTTTTGCCGTCAGTTATAATTTCCGTCATATTAACAATAAGATTCTAAGATAGTGACTATAACGGATGCTTCAACATTGATCGCATTACTTTAGGGTTATGTTGTAGACCTGTAATGGTACTTCTTTGCAATAGAACTTAATTACTAATCCCTATTTACTTTCCCTTTATATTAGACATCTGGTCAGATTTAATGTGGGGATATACAACTCTAAAATCTAAATACACAGCATTGAGCAAAAAAAAATAAACATTGCCTTGACCTAAAACGTGTCTTGACTAAATCAGTAAACAGCACAATCTACTGAGATAATCCATCGATTTTTAAGAAATTAGACAATCGCTTATTTAGAATAAGGATGCCCATTTCGGTACGATTATATCTCTTTTTCTGTACTATATAACAGCACAGCGGGCAATCGAATATACGTGTTATGAGTTTGTAAGGTTGACAGATATGACGGGAAGAATAGTAACAATGTTGGAGACTGTATAGTAAGTGAAATTAATTAGGATGACGGCCAAATAATTTTTTCTTACTTTCTTTCATATAAATCGATATGATATCTTCATTTGCGACGAAGCACTGTGCTATTATATCTAACAGACAGAGAGTTTCTGAAATAAAGATATGATAAACGTATTGTTTAGTTTTGCAAAATTATAGACATAAAGCGATTTTATTTACGTTTGTTCTAACTAGTCCATATTCATTTAATGGTTAATAAGGTGCAACCAAAGATTGGATCTCCTTACAGCATCGGCCAAAAATAAAACGTTATGTAAATAAATAAACTATCGCCCCTTCTCTAATAAAGAAGGCCTTGGTTAAAAAAGGGGAATTCTACGCGAGGTTAGATATTGCTTTTTAATTAAGAGTAACAATAAATGCAAGAAGTGTATCTACAATTGTGGAAAAGGTCCACAATCTTAGGACAAATCTGACTCATACTAAAGCGGTAGGAAAAAAACAGCATTTCTTTTACTGGAAAATAGATACCGACTTAATGTAAGCCTTCCATTCTATGCCTGGCGTGCAGGTGAGTCCCGTAAGCTTATGAAGGCAGATGACTACTTAAAGTAAGAGGCCTTCGTTTCAGTTGAAACATAGTTCGCGTCAGATAATTGGTGGAGAATATAAAGAAGCTAAACCTGAAATCTTTTGCATGTGACCAAACATATCTGATCATTACACTACGTGATAGAAATGATTTAATACTCCATGATTTATCTATAAAATAACATTATTTGCTTTGACACCCCTCTCATTCTCCTGCTTGATTCTATTCTCACTGTCTGCGTATATGTCTGCTTGATTCGATGTTGGGTTTGCTTTGTTTTTGTTCTTATTACTTTTCTTTTTTCGCTCTCTGACTCTTTTATCTTTTTTCTTTTTACTAATATACAATATGTTTCCGTACGGCTCAGTTATCCGTTTCTCGGACGAATAAAACGTACTCAATAAAAAATATTCTATTTAATTAAACTTGTGCCCATCTATATTATCGACATACAGATAATTGTCATAAAAAAGTTCAATGGAAGAACCCTACAAATAAAGATACCCTCTGCAAAATATATTGTTTTGCACTGCGCATAGTTTGATGTGCACCCTGATTTATACATCCATTGAATATTTATAGTAGGTGAGTTCAAGAATTTCGCATTTTTCTAGCACAATAAAACGTTTATCATCAAATTTATAGATTCGCAATTTTATTCTCAGTGAGTTCAAACAGCATCTGGATTTAGAATAATTTTTTAGTGATATTTTATCCGAGTTCTAAGCGACAATATACAGATACATACATCCACGCACACTGTAACACGCTGATATATATATATATATATATATATATATATATATATATATATATATATATATATATATATGTGTGTGTGTGTGTGTTGTGTGTGTATGTGTGTGTGTGTGTGGATATAATTATATATGGGCAGAAGTTACAATTAATCGGTAAGTTAGTTTGGTTGTTTATAGTTGTTTACGGCATGACAACAATCGGTTGATTATTTTGCGTCGAAAAATAACATATATTTCGCATGCGAATAACTTGTTGGTTATTTTTTGTTATGGCTTTTTTTAGTAAAATATTAATGTGTGTATGATGGACAGGTTTTACTTCATAGACGCGGGTAAAAAGTGCTGACTACGGATAGACTGGCCATTCGTGGTAACTAAACGATCGATACTGTATCGCAACATTTTTTTTAAAAAGAGATGTTGTGAAGAAAACAGAGGTATCAATAATTTCATTAATGATTTCTTCGTGTGTAATATGTTCGAAATAAAAAAAAAATACATAAAATAAGAACCAAAAGATGAAATAGAACAATAACAGAACAAGGACTATATATATGTATGTGCGACCGTGTTTATATGTCGGCCTAAAAATGTTGTAGTATATATATATATATATATATATATATATATATATATATATATATATATATATATATATTTGTGAGCGTGTGTTATATATATGAATGGGCTGTGATCGTCAAGTTCTTTTTGTTGTATAATCGAAACGTTATTTTGTTTTAAAATGAATACGAAACACCTTTATGTTTTTAATACAGATTTGTTTATTTACAATGTATATTTCAAAATAAAAGTGATAACTAATAATCGGATCCCTGTCGAGGTTAGTGGAGAAGGTGGGTCGCAGAACTCTGTGTTCACCTGTATTTTCGCTGTGTGTCTCTTCGCCTCTGTTTTCTCTCTGCTCTTTTATTCACGGTTCGAATGCGGAATTAGGCCTCAATGTACTTCTGTGTATTATTATTATTATTATTATTATTATTATTATTATTATTATTATTATTATTATTATTATTATTATTGGCTCACATGGAGCTTTCACACAAGTCAACAAACGATCTGATTGGAAACCTGTGGTGTTCTCTGGAGGATGAGTGACAACAAGTCTCCCCAGACGCCAGTTTTCTCCACCTCCTTTGATAGCATTTGCAAATGAATTTGCATCATCGCAACAACCTCTTAGCATTGAATTCTCGTCGGCAGTGGGCATTGGTTTATAATGGAATTTGAGTGGCACTACGCCTCTTCAAAGTCCCAGTTCTCTTTGCGCTTGTCCAACCGAGGTCTGGCTGGCGCTCTCTCCTCGGTCTTTCAGTCCTTCTTGATCCTTCTCAGCTCTTTGGTATCACGTTTTTTATTGGGAGGAGCGGTGGTGAAGCTATGGGAGATGCATGATGGGGGTGTAGAACTTGTAGATATGCAGCTTCGGTGTTCTTCATTCCCTGTAACGCTTATTTTTGTTGTTCTTCTTCTAATTATTCTAATTATTCTAATTATTATTATTCTTCTTCTTCTTCTTCTTCTTCTTCTTCTTATTATTATTATTATTATTATTATTATTATTATTATTATTATTATTTACCTAAAATGTCTGTCACATGAGGAAAGTTTCTGTTATGGGGGAAAGCTATAGGTTCGTTAAGAATATTTCTTTTAATTCTGCAAAAATGGAGATATAAGATATAAAAGCAAGATCGCCACCATACAGAACTTTGTTGTAGTAATATAACATTTTAGGGCGAAAATTAATCCGATATCGCCGACTAATAATGGTAAAACGGGGAAATAAATAAACCCAAACCTAAGATACATCAGTTTTAAACGGATTGATCAATCGGGTTACAATAAAGTTGTAACTGTGAATTAATTATAGACGCTTCTTATATTTGCTCAGTACTGTTTTTTTTTAAATAATGTTTTTTATTATAGTAACATAAATAATATTACTAACTCTATTTGTTGAGTTATAATAAAAGTCTTCATTTTGTTTATAGTTTTAAATATTTCTTTATGTAGGTATGTTTGCCTGACTGTGCATACCAGAATAGATAACCAAATGTAGAACTTGACTGGTGCAAAAAAGAAGCAGAGAAAGAGACCATCTTCAGTAAATAGAAACCTATATCATTTTTACCTATATTGTGCAAAATAGTTCCAACACAATTAATGGAACAAGTGTATCTTTCCGTTCAACAGCGCGGACTACTTCTCGAAGCACAGAAACAATGCTAAAATGGAAACAGACGAACTTGGACATTGCTAGAAAATGGAAAACTAAACAGAGGAATTAAATATCTAATCACAGTCTCACAGGAAAATACAATTAGATCAAGTCAAATTAATAAAAAAGATCGAAAAGACATAATATACATAGAGCAAAGAGTCCTGGAAGTAGAAAAAAGAAGAAAATGACGTAGCCATAGCAGGTACCGACTTCAGGAAAACGCATTATATATTCCCGCACGTGTGGATAATAGAATACCTGAGAATGCACAAAATACTATAGAAAATTATCAACGTAATAGAAAATGCAATAAGAACATCATGCCTTGAACTTACAACTGATGGATAATACATAGCTGAAATTAAAATCCAAAGAGGTATCATCTCTATCACCTCTACTAATAACAATAGCCAGGCTGCCCGTTAACAATATACAAAGGAAATACCAAGACGGATACCAGTTCCTTAATACAGATGAAAGAGTTAACCACTTAATGTAAATGGATGACTGGAATTGTTTGCAAGTACAGCAGCTGCTAAAAAACACACCGATAATCTTCAGCCAGAATATCGGAATCGAATTTGGTATGGAAACATGTGCATTGTTGATATCGAGAAAGGGTAAACAGGAAACAAGGGAAGACATAGACCTACCCAACCATACAAGGATCAGGGAACTAAGTAACTAGGATAGCTACAAATAATTGGGAATTGTGCAAGCAGACGCAATTAAAACCACACTAATTTAAGACAAAATCGGAAAAATATACCTCAGAAATACTAGAATACACATCTAAAAACTATATAGTAGAAACCAAATAAAGGGGAAAACTCATGGGTAGTGCCACTAGTAAGATACATTGGACCGTTTATAAGTAAGACTAAAGGAGAACTGGATTATGCCGAGCAGAAAACTGAGAAACTTATTACTATGCACAATGCACTACACCGGAGGGATGAGGCTTATCGATTCTATATGAAAAGTAAAGACGGGGGGATAGAGTTTGTTCACATAGTAGATTGTGTAAATAACACAAAACTAATTAGAAAAGGATATGATGCAGAGCAGTGAAAGAATATTTACCGAAGTAAGAAACACTGAAAACTCAGAAAAATGCAGATAAAGAATGAGAAAAAGAAATGAGAAAGGAAAGAGTAACATCTAAGCAGACGATTAATAAAAATGAAAAAAAAGTGATGGGAGAAACTAAATCGCTTGGACATGGCTAGAAAAAAGGAAAACTAAACAGAGGAATTAATTATCAAATACCAGTCCCTCATGATAACACATTAGGATTAACCAAATCAATTCAAAGATCGATAAGACACAGGAAAAACACACTCTGTTGATAGTGAAACGAAATAATTATGCACATATTAAAGGAATGCAGCAAGCAAGTGAAAAAAAGTATAAACATACATACGATCAAGTAGGGAACGCAGTGCGCGGGGAATTATACATCTCGACCAGGAGACAAATAGCACAAACACAAACCGACATTACTTAAAAATTAAAGTTACAAAATCTTATGGCACATGGATGTAAAAATGGAAAAACCTATCTACCCAGAAAGCCGGATGTTATATTAGTTACGAAGAAGGAAAAGTTCTGCAAGATTGTAGAGTTTGCTGTGCCATCAGACCACTTAGTGGATATCAAGCAGACAGTGTGGCAGATCAAATACACGGACCTAGCTAAAGAGTATAACGCGATATGAAAGGTGATGAAACTAAAAATAACGCCACTATTATTGGGAACACTAGGGACAATATCAAAAAACTTCGAAAACGGATTGTGAGAGATTGAAGTCCGTGGGATACAACGAATAATGATAATAAAAACGGCTTAAATATTAAGGAAAACCTAACTGGTGCAAGGCGAACTTATTGAAACGCAGATTTATTTGCAAAGGTTATCGAAAGAGGTGAAGTGTACGGGAAATCAGGGAAGACTTATTGTCACTCAGATACCACAGCACACTGCAAGTTGGTTTTTGATGATTACTCATGTGACTACTCCTATTGAATTAATAATAATACTACTAATAATCATAAAAGAAATAATATTAAAACGTCAAAGCAATAGCAATAATTCAAGATTAAACAGTGTTAGGTTCAAAGTTTATATAATAATGGACGCAAATATATAAAATATAATATCTAAATGTGCTTCTGGTATTAGTTTATTTGTTTCTATTCGATTGAAATGTTATATTTAGCAACTTATTTTTCATATAACGAAGACAGCATTAAGTGAAACTGCCAGCATTTTATGTCGTCGAACAAGTTACAATATTGATCGTGTGATGTTGTTCGTGCATACAGCCAGATGGAGTTTCTAGTTATTGCTTCCAATAATGTAAAAAAACGTTGCTCGGCGTGATTGTTATATTTATCTCATATTTTTGTTAAGGTTTGCGTGCCAATCACCAGATGGTCTCCACAGGACGACGCATTGCGTAGTTCAAAAAAGCAAACACGCAAAACAATAGCCGTGAACTAGTATTCAGTAAAAATATCCAACTAATATATGGTCAATTTAGATTGCTCGTAAGATTCCTCTATCCATTTCATTCTTTCTTTTTCCCTGTATATATATATATATATATATATATATATATATATATATATGTGTGTGTGTGTGTGTGTGTGTGTGTGTGTGTGTGTGTGTGTGTGTGTGTGTGTGTGTTTGAGGTGTTCAAAAGTCAGAACTAATGAAGACAACAAGATTGCTAAATAGTGCCCAATAAAAAGAGCCAATACTTTTTTTTTATTATTATTTGGGGTAAACAATTACATACGGTCGCTACAAATAGCCATCTGTTTCAGTCAAATACACTTCATCAGGCGACCTGTAACCTCTCGTCGCCAAAAAGAAAAAATGAAAAATGGGATAGATTGGAGGGAAATAAAAGAAAAATGGAGTTCTTCAAAAAAAGTATGAAAAGTTTATAAAGAGTTTTTAATGAATTGCGAGCTCTCTAAAAAAGAGGATAGAAAAAAGGGAAAAGGAGAGATCGCATTAAGACCAATTGGAAGATATTCAAAACATTTCGCAACAGTATGTAAATTTGAAATAAAATTAAAAATGGGTCATAATTTTATTCGGAGGGGTCCTAAACTCTTTATGAACTTTTTATACTTTTTTGAAGCGCTCTATTTTTCTTTAATTTCTGTCTAATCTACTCCATTTTTTATTTTTATTTTTGGCGTCGAGAGGTTCCAGGTCGCCTGATGTAGTGGCTTTGACCGAGGCAGATGGCTACTTGTAGCGACCATATGTAACTGTTTACCCCAAATAATAATAATAATAATAATAATAATAATAATGATGATAATGATGATGATGATTGATATATATATATATATATATATATATGTGTGTGTGTGTGCGTGAGTGTGTGTGTGTGTGTGTGGGTGAGTGTATATATATATATGTATATATATATATATATAAATAGATAGATAGACAAAGATGTAGACACAAATTACACTATGTGTTTATCAGGTAGACCAATATTTTAAAAATGTTTAATTTTTCTTTCTAAAATTGTTGAAGGCACAGGTGCATTATATTATTAGCCTTACATTTTATCGTTGATGGACGCCATCATGTTATCATAAATTAGTGCGTTGTGCATGTGCGTATTGGTTCTGTTTACTTGCTTGTAATATGGCATATTATTTATAGAAACGCCACACATTTCGCTACTTTTTAGGCGTAAAGTATAATTGAATAGTGTAATAGCGTTAATGTTTTACTTATTTATTTATTTTTTTTACACAGTGATCACCACTTATCAAGGCCCGGAAGCCACTCAGGGATAAGGGTTATTGCAAGTACATTACGTTAGTGAGGAGATTTGCTGAAGTGTTTACTTAAGGGGGCGGTTCATTAGGAATTTGTTCACATTGGACTTGAAGACATCCAAGTTGTAGTCCGGAGGGAAGCAGGCAGACGGAATAGAGTTCCACAGGCGTGCAGTTCTAAGAAAGAAGTTTTGTTCATGGAATCCGCGTTCTGATTTAGGCACAGATATAGAGTGGGGAAAATTTTTCACAGTGGATTCAGCTAGACGGGTGTTTTTCGTGAAAGATTGGCGAGGGGGGACCAGAGATTGGAGTTCAGACGAGCATCTGCCATGGAAATAACGATAAAACAAGGACAGGCTCGCAACGTCTCTTCTGTGGGAGAGAGGTTGCAGGGTAGAGAAAAGGGCATCCCCCACTAAGCCACGAAGTCTATTTTGTACTCTGTCAAGGCATGATAGGCTGTTTTTAGCAGCTCCTGCCCACATATGGCAACAGTATTCCATCCTTGGACGTACTTGGCTTTTATATAGATAGAGAATTGCATCAGTAGTGAGATATCTTCTGGAGCGGTTGAAGGATCCCACCATCTTTCCAGCGACCTTGGCAACAGACTTGATGTACGTGTTCCATTTCAGATCAGGAGTAAAGGTCAAACCCAGAAGCTTGTCAAAACACGGAGCCTCACCCAGACGAGAGCCATCCATCACAATTGATGCCAGCTGGGGATCAGAGCGTTGATGATGTAAGGATAGGAGTTTGGTTTTGGATGCATTAAAGGTAACCAGCCGCATCTTCCCCCACTGAACCACGCGCTCGAGATCAGAGGAGAGAGAATCCGAGAGAACTTTGTCATTTACAGCCTTTGATGTGTTGCCGTAGATGGTTGTGTCATCAGCATAGATGTCAACGAATGATTTAAGTATGTGTTTAGGGAGGTCATTGATGTAGATCAGGAAGAGAGTTGGGCCCAGGATTGACCCCTGGGGGACTCCAGCATCTATATTGCAGGCCTCCGATTTTTGTCCATCGACCACTACTCTCATGAGCCTATCGGAGAGAAATGATTTAATGATTGAGAAAACATTTCCCGTTATACTGTAGCTGGAAATCTTGTGAAGTAGACCCTTATGCCATACCTTGTCAAAGGCCTTTGATATGTCAAGAGCAATTCCCCTAGAAAGAAAGCCTTTGTCAAGAGATTCACGTATCCTGTGGGATATAACCGTCAGCACATCTGCGGTAGACCTTGCAGAGCGGAAACCATATTGCCAAGAATAAGGTGCATATTTTCTCAATCAATCCTTTCATTGGCATGTACATTGGTGAATGGTGAGTTTCAATATAAACTTTACTTTAAAGTGATATATTGTAATATACAACGCTTAGTATGTTTAAATTGTCTTCAGTTAAGTATTGATAAAACACACAATTAATAAACCTCGTTTATCTTGCGGTTATTTGGGTATGTTGTGTTTACTATTAACAGAAAGCATAATTCTACATGGGGAGTAGAAAATAAACCATAGGTGTCCTTTCGGTAAGTTTGTAATACACGCTTCTCTTATTTTATTTGGTACTTCTCATTTGTGATGAGTTACCTTTCTGACAAAGGGGAATAATTGCTGTTTTCGCGGTTTAGAATCTATCTATATATAACACTACTTCATCGCTAGTTGTCACCTTTGCATATAATTTTTACCTTTTCACACCAGGTGCTTTTTATAAACAAAAATTCAATTGAACAAATCCTAAACCGAAAAGTTTCTCATATGTTTCCAATTTTACCAAAGGGTAATGGTAGTTGTTCCTGCTATTCATTTTATAATATCCTTTATTCCTGTCTTATTTCGTGTTTATTTAAATTATGCTTTTATTATTTAGCTATATTTTTTTATCTCTTTACTCTTTAAGTACACATTTTCTAGGGGGAAGGCTTAGGGCGGTGTCATATTTCAGGTTCGATACGTTTAAAGGACAAACCCATGCGAGTGATCCCACCCAGTCACTGCCACCAGCTGGTACATTTAGCGCGGATAACAAAAAAGTTTGCAACGAAAAGAGGCAACAGTTTTTTTTTTTGCTCGTCCTTCAAAGCCGATAGGTAAACACATTTTTCTATGTAAACAAAATAGACACATAAGTCGATAGATACAAGTCATTCATACGGGCGAGGAAAGTGCAAATACAACGAACTAGAGTATTTACACGCGTATTTTCTACTAGACTATACGTTTTCATGTATGTGAGATACACATAGTCCTGTAATATTTGGTAAATTCATCTCGGTGCTTTTTTAAGCAAATATACGGAAATATATTTTTTAAATATGTATCCTATTTATTTTCTCGGACCGATTAGAACAGAGTTGTCTGCAAATTGCATTGTTATGATGACTGGCCAAATGCTTGCATGACCTTAAAGCAAAGATTAATTTACAAAGTTCAGAGTTAGAACATATTCATCAAATACGAGACCTGATTTGATTTACAGATAATTAGAAGTATTTTATATGTTTTTTTCCATTCTACAACAAGAAATATAAATGCAGCATAGTCTAATGCAATGTTTTATTAGGAAGGAGAACTATAAAACAAAAACCTTATACAAAACTTATAACAAAAACCTTATAACAATAACATTCAGAATGCAATTATTTCTAGATGAGTAAATTGATTTCAGAGCATCGTTTTCAATATGTATAGGAGTAAAATGGTGTAGCCCCTCTTTTTTTTTCCTGTTTTGAACATAGTTTTTAATCAACTTCATTTTGGAAAATTACCTTTATTAAATTCATTTATAGATAAATGTCAATGTTAAGAATCAGGTTTTCAATATTGTTTGGTTTAATCAAAATGAAATATTTGCGTTCAGCAGGAGAGCAGTCACTACAAATGTGCCTTACTTTTTAAGGTTTTTCATATTTTAATTCGTGTTCAAATACTAATAATATGCTTCAAAATGTCTGTCAGTGAAAGGTGACGAAGAGAAGAATATGCATGGATACAAATTACATCTCCCAATGTTCGCAATCTATAAAAAATGGGTCGTTATGGTTTTACATCTGACTTCTGCATAATTTATTACTAGATTTTATGATTTTCTTTATTCATTTAACCGACCTTCATATATTTAGAACATTCGTATGACAACCAGATACAGGAAATTAAAATTAAATAACTCACGTCAAGTTTTCACGCACATTCATAACAAATATTTTTATTCGGGAATTATTTTATACTTAATTAAACTCCATACCAGTCATTTAAAAATATCTATATATTTAACACATTGAAGCCCCTTCACTTTTATATATATTTTTTTCAATCGTAGATGGAGATCGGAAACGTTTTCTGTATAATTGCACGGGACAAAGCAACAATATAATAACACAAAAATAGTTGAATACCCTAATGTATAAAAGAAATATAATATAAATTGTTTGGCATGTTTCCTTTAATTTAATCATCAATATTGTTGAACAGTATTTTTTCACAAAACATGTGTATTTATTTATTTATTTTTTATTTTGGGATATTTTATAAATTAAGAAACGAATTCTTGGAAAGTTTGATTATTTCTTATTTTTAATCAAGTAAGATAACCCAACGTCGTATTTTGGTGAGTTTATGGTTTATGGATGATAGCTGTACTGATGAGTAAAATATCACTAGTATTAGCAATGGAAAACCATTTTTGGAATCAGAAATTTGCCTGAATGTTTTCAGATTCCTAAAACGATTCTGATATACCAGACATTTCGAATTATCTAATTCACAATTCTAATGCTGAATAAAGGCCACTACAATATGCTTATCCAATAATGTCTAAAGTAAGAGAGAGATAAGCATCACTGTTTTATTAGTATAGAAAAAAGAAAGAAATACAAGATCAAAAACAATTTTTGCTCAAGCGAGCGTTTTGTCTTTGTGGCTGCGGCAATGTTAAAACGGCACCGGCTAACATCATCATCTCTGTTTTCATACATCGAGGGTGTTAGGCTCTCAGAAAGTAACACCTGCTATGAAAGGGCATGAGAAGTAATGGTGCATCATTGAATTGTTAGCAAAATTGCATTACGCATGGTTGTGTCGCCATAGAAAAATAAAACATGCAACACAACACTCGCTCGTATGTATGACACTCCGCCTAATTTTGTAGCTTTAAAACTTTTGGAATGGACAAAAATAATTCTTTACAACTGTATGACTAAGTACACTCTGGACACATTAAGAACGGTGTTTATTTTCCCGAACAAATCTGATAAAAGAAAGGCCGTTCGATTTAATTGTAACACTCCCGTCGTTGCAATTTTTTCGGGAAAATAGGCCTCTTTACTTTTGGTTGGTTGGTTGTTTTTGTTTTACGGCATATCAACCCTTGTCGGGTTATTTAATGCCGAATCCAAAGATTTTGAAAAAAAAAAAATTTAATAGAATATATTTGTTGTTTTCACGTCGGTTTCTATTTAACCCATAGTTGGGACCCTAACAGGTACTACCATTCCGGGTCAGAGTATACCTGAGAGCAATGGTAATTAAAGCGTGGCTCCACACTCCCCAAAGCCCGCAAGCTGGGGTCTCACCACTGGATATAGTTTAAGTTCATATCCAGAACCCCCATCGGCGTATTCTAATGCCCCACCGACAGGCCCTCTTTACTTTTGGAACGACCCTCATATATATATATATATATATATATATATATATATATATATATATATATATATATATAATGAATACGAACAGTAAAAACCATTTAGAAAGTTTGTTTATTCGTTTTCTATATGTGACGTGCAGGAATACAATATGTATACATATATACATACACATACATGTACATATACATATACACCCACATAAAAATACATACGTATATAAATACGCTCACTAAATGATGTGTTCGTAATCACGATAGACGACAGCCTAGAAAAGTCGTCATTGTAACGCAAAATGTGTAGGTGGATATAGATTTAAAAATTACCCCTGTAAATAAGAACGTGTGCACGTGTAAAGAAACAAAAAAAGCAAAGGTGAACATGTTTGGGTGATTGTGCAGTGTTGCTATTTTTAAATAGTTTCATCAGATTAAATGCCCGATCACTTTTTTATGAAATTGGTCAGTGAATGGCACTGTTTTAAAAGGTGTCACTATTCTGAGGGTGACAACTCTCTCTTAATAAGAGACGCGTTCATTTTTTAATCTCATAATTTAGGAAGCTAATAATGATACCACTAGGTTTGGTACTTGTGCACTTTTGCCATCGTGCTGAAATAATGTTATCATTTTAAGGTCATTTTGAACATACGGTGGGGAAGGTGTTTTGTAAATAATCTATGCTTCTACTTAATAATTTAATAAACAAAATATATATCGTGATGCTTGGATTTAAACTGGGAACTATTTAAAAATAACTCGGTGGCAAATGTGCTCAAGCACCGAAAGTTTGAACGAACGGCTTATAAAAACATGCTATTGTTTTTCTTTTTTTTTTTTTAGTAGTAGTAGTTGAACAATCAATTATAGAGCTTGCATAGTGTTTAACAGGTGCTTCTGAAGTTTACTTTATGTTTTTTTCTGTAAGAAACAGGCCGATATTAAGTTAGGAGAAGAACCGTTTAATATTTTACAAAAATTTTGTTTACATTGGGAGGGGGACGACACAACATCCTACCTCCCTGGGAATATTCAAAAATCAATTTATTGATCCTTATGCACTTGTGTTAACGGGCTGGTGGGTGTTTTGTTACTATTCTGTACTTTCACCTAACGAATTAGTAGACAAAAAATATATCAAAACACTTGTATATATATATATATATGTATATATATATATATATATATATATATATATATATATATATATAAGGGAGTAGTCACCAACAATGTGTATTTTTAAACATTATTTTATTATTCCGTGTCTTGGTTTTTCATTGAGAATTATGTTTGGATCATTGTAATAATAACACACACACACGCACACACACACACACGCGCACACACACACCCGCCCTACCCCACCCTAAAGGAGAAGAAAAAAACAACACTAGCAGAAAGAGAGAGTGACTACAACCAGGTCAGCGGCCTGGACAAGCCCAATAAAAGAGTAAGAAAAATTGAACATGCCAATGAATAATAAAAACTTACAAGCCTCCACCCCTTGGAAACACTTCAAATGAACTACGAAAATTGCCATTTTTACATCTCCAACACATTTGAAAATAATTTCTAACGAGGACGCTTCACAGAACGTCCGAAACGCGCGTAAAAAAACGATTTCAATGACTTATAAACATAATTACAATGATCCAAACATAATTCTCAATGAAAAACAAAGACACGGAATAATGAAATATTGTTAAAAAATACACATTGTTGGTGACTACTCCCTTATTTAAATATACATCTTTGGTTCGTTGGAATTTCTTAACCCATTTTATTTTAATATATATATATATATATATATGTATATATATATGTGTGTGTGCGTGTGTGTGTGTGTGTGTGTGTGTGTGTGTGTGGGTGTGTGTGTGTATAATCATTTTATTACATATATCTTTTGTAGGTGGATTTACTTACTGAGAGAAAAGACCGTTTGAATGAATTCATGATTTAAATTTGTAATTATAAAAGAAAATATGTTTTCATTTACGTGCACTTATGTTTCGTAGCTGGCGAGTGTATTGTAAATAATCTGTACTTTCACCAAGCAATTTAATAATAATAAAAAAGATATGTTAAACACTTTAATTTTACTTGAAAATACTATTAAAAATAGCACGGTAACATAAGTTTAAGGACATCACTTTTTTTTTACATATTTCTTTTCCGAATGCCCGTACGTATAAAGTGATAAAACTTTAAAGTGTTGTGTAATTATATTAAGTACAGACTATCTTTTCTACTTACATAGCTGATTATCTTTGAGTACTTTCTTTCTTAAATAATTACACAACTCTTTAAATAAAATCAATTTAAAAAAACGGTTCTCTGGAAAAGAAATATGTATAATAAAGTAGTGTTTATGCACTTGCATTATCCTGCTATTTTAAAAATATATTATTTACAAGTTTTATTTAAGTTTTACAATATATTTTTGTTTATTAAATTGTTGGGTGAAAGTATAGAAGAGTTACGGTACAAAAACAGACTTTTGTATTTCGTTGGTTTTTTTTTTTTTTGAGTGGGGCTTAATCAATTATAGAACATGTATACTTTTTAAGAGGACCTTCTGCAGTTTAATTAACAGTTTTCCATCAGTAACACGCCGACATAAAGCTTGGAAGAACCGTTTTATATTTAACGGAAATTATGTTTACATTTGAGGGGACACAACCCACTCCCGACTTCCAAATGTAAACAATATTTTGCATTTTCATTTAAAGACCGTAGACGTGTGTAAGTTTGTTTTGAGAATTCCTAAGGGTGTGTGTGCATTGAAATTATTTTACTTCTGCAAATTAGACCCGTGGAATAAGGATATCTGTAAGTTTTTTTTTTATTATTTTTCATTTTTTTTTTATTACATTTTCACCCCAAACAAGGCGCATTGCTATCAGGGGCAGCGACTACTGGGGCACTATGTTGCGATTTGGGCAGCAAGATGTCGGTTCACGTTGCACTTAAACGTCTGCATGTCAGTAGAGCCGGGAATGGAATTTCAGAGTCTAGCGGTTTTGGGGAAGAAACTACTTGAGTAGAAAGATCATTTTAATCTAGGGATCTCTACTGTGTGTGAGGGGATTTAGCTGCCTATCGGGTTTGTCGAGAGTTTCTACGTCGTGGGGGCACAAGTGTCTGCAGTTCGACAGAGCATTCACCATTAAAATACTTGTGGAACAGGCAGAGGGATGCAACGTTTCGTCGATGGGACAGAGGCTAAAGTTTAGATGCCAGTTCAGAGCCTATCAGATTGGCGAATCTTTTTTGCACCTTGTCTAGGAGCGAGAGATTAGTAGCAGATGCACCAGCCCAAATGTGACAATACTACTCCATACATTGGCGAATGGTGGCCTTATAGAGGTACAGGATACTTTCAGATGTCAGTAGTTTTCTAGCACGGTAGAGAGAGCCTACCTTTTTCGCAGCGGCCCTGGCAATGTTTTCAATATAATTGTTCCAACTCATGTTTCCTGTGAACGTTAGGCCAAGCAGTTTGAAAGATGCACTCTCAGACAAGGAGTCACTGGCCATTGCTTTTGATGGCCGAGAAGGTTTCTTGTAATTATTGAATGAAACTAGTTTAGTCTTGGCAGCATTAAATGTGACCATCCATTTACGTCCCCATTCCACTACAGATTGGAGGTCATCCTCTAGTGTTTTGTCATTTCTTTAGATAGGTGTTCATTTGTTTTCCTGTCATGTTTGTTATAGAGTGTAGTGTCATCAGCATATATACCCCTCTCACAGGCAGTTTTGTCGAGGAGGTCATTAATAAATATTAGGAACAATAGATAATACCTTAACTTTGTTTTTTTCATAGTCTATATTTCTCTGAGCTTTTTACTACGTGCTGACTTTGGCATTTTTTTATTAAATGTAAACATATAACACTTATGTGTATCTTACTATAATATCACTTATCTTATAGCAAGACAACTCTCGTAGAATTGAGATACTGCCCCGTCACCAATAGTTAAAGTGTGGAACGGTATATACACCAATAGTGTAGTTGTTATCTTTATATGAAGTCCTAATCAGTGACAGTGTGAGGTTACTTGGCTAATTTATTGTAGTTTATTTTAGAAAACTTACTTGTTTTTATTAGTAGATTGTGTATAGTAGCCACAATATCTAGTTATTTTTGTGGCTAGGGCTTGGATTTTGATTCTTTTTGGTCAGCTTCCAGTGAGTTCTTAGAATATGACTTTCTTGCAGTTTCTTTTGCGGTTAATTTAACTTATTTCCTTTGGTGTTTGGTGAGTTCTTAGAAGAACTGGTCTGATCTACTTTTCTTAGCGAGCGAAGAGATTAAGCTGCATTTAACAATGGTTGCTGTAGTGTATTTTTGCGCATGCGTGAGAATTTCAAGTTTCCTCCTTATTTTTCAATAGTTTGACAGTAGTCATTTAGCTTTCTGCCAAGAGCGACAGACGTCAGTGTTAACCGTGATCGTCTAGAGGTTAGGACCCCACGTTGTGGCCGTGCTAACCTAGGTTCGAATCCTGGTCACAGCATTGACATTTTGTACATATTTTACCGTCCAAAATCTGAAGAATTATTGTTTTTATACTCTTTTTAGCGGGGGTACCCGGCGTTGCCCGAGTGTGTGTTTCCGGGATGGGGGGGGGGGTTAAAAATATTATGGTAGGTAAGTAGGAAGGATCAAACCCGGAGTCATGAGTAAAAGTAGGAAAATAAAGTGTGAAAAAAAACAAAAACATCTGCAATGTTAACAGTTCGGCCACCAAGAAAAGTCCATTCCAGTTGTTTCGGAAAAAAAAAAAACAACTACGGTAGGTCGGCGCGAACGTGAAAATATAATGTGAATCGTCCAGCACGCTAACCACTACGCCACAGAGCACTGCAGTTTAGTTTAGTGATTTTAAATAACTTCACATGAAAGAACTACGAAGCCAAACCGGTGTTTTCTTCTCAACTGTTCCTTGTGAACGATCTCCAAACGGTGTTAAGTGGTTGCAGGGGGAGGAGGAATTTATTAGAGAGAAAATATTTTACCACTTCCATTCATCTTAACCGATTTTGGCCGTGACTTCTCATCAGAAAAAGTATAGCAATCTAAGATTATCGAGGAATTTGAGAAATAATAAGCCTATAACACACCTCAGATATTGTTCTGCCGTTTGTGCATATTATATTTGCATGAAATATCTTGATTTTAAATCCTATTAATGTCAAAATCATACGGGAAATAATGAGTTCATTTTATTTATATAGAGAAGAGAAGAGATAAGAATTTTGATCAACTGAGATAAAGATTTCGTGGTTTCATTAACGCTGGTGGGTTACTGTTTAAAGAAAAAACCTTAACGTTCACCTCAAATATTCAGCGTCCAAGAAATATAGGCCACTGGCAAACTGGAACGTCTGTAGGCATCCGGTGTATTATTTGGAGCTGTTCCTTTTGAGAGAAGTTCCGTGTTCGAGGTGGTCTGTCTACATTGGGTACTTCTCCGTGTAAAGAGCAGTCGATTGATACTTGAACTGTTGTCAGAGACCGTTCGTACACCGAGTTACATCGTCTCAAAAGAAAGAATAAAGCAGAATAAGAAAGAAGACAGAAGAACAATTGGCCATTTTTGTACCTTTTTTTTTTTTTGCTCTCTTTTGACATTTTAACCGACGTTCTGACACTCGCTGGATTCGTAAGACGCTTCTCTGTAAGAATATGTGCTTTTTGAAACTTATAAGTTGAATTTAGTTGAGATTTGGATAGTTTTGTTTTGTAGGCGTATATAGGCGTGTACGGGCCATCCCTATATAGAGAGTGCTACCGCCTCTCTGATATATATATATATATATATATATATATATATATATATATATATATATATATATATATATTAGCATTGGTGCCCGGCGTTTCCTGGGTGTTTGGATGTGTATGCTGAGCAAAATAAAAAAAAACAGTCAATTTTTTTTTAACTTTACCCCTTTTATGACCACTTTACATGTATTGTTTTGAGCTCCTATACAGTTATTAAGTTAGAGCTATTTACAAAGAACCTATGTCTAAAATTTCAAGTGTTTAGACCCAAAATTTTCGGAGGAGTTTGGTAGAGTTCTCTAACGTCAAACTGTTGAACCCTGACCCCTTAACAAGCACATTTCTGGGCGAAAACCGATCACATAGATTATCCAAAATATCAGTACCCTGTATATCAAATTTCAAGTCTGTAGACGTTAAATTTACAGAATTATTGCGTAGGGAAATGTACACAGAGAGACAGACACACAGACAGACACACAGACACACATACACGTCCGCTTTTATAGATACATACATATCTATAAAGGTGAACGTGTCTGCGTGTGTGTGTGTCTGAGTACATTTCCCTACGCAACAACTCTGTGATATTCCGACTACAGTCTCGAAATTTGAAATACAGGGTACTGAGATTTTGGAAAATCTTTATAGTTCGTTTTCGGTCAGAAATATCGCTCTTAAGGGCTCAAAGTTTAACGATTTGACGTATGAGAACTCTACCAACTCCTCCGTCAATTTTTCGTCTAAAATTTTTAAATTTTAGATATAGAAGCCTTGGACAGGGATCTCAATTAATAACTCGATTTGAGACATGAACAATTAATTATATGGGGTCATAATAAGGCCAAATTAAAAAAAATTGACCGCTTCTTTTTCTTAACATACCTCTGTAAAAACCCGGGCAACGTCGGGCTGGAATTCTAGTATATCTATAAATGTGTCTGTGTGTGTGTCTATGTGTGTGTCAGTGTGTGTGTGTGTGTGTGTGTTTGTGTACGTTTCCCTACGCAATAACTCTGTTAATATTCAGTCTATAGACTCGAAATTTGATATACAATGTACTGAGATTTGCGAAAATCTTTGCAATTCGTTTTCGGTCAGAAATTATATAGAGATTATATTGCTATTCTATGGTTAAACTAATTGACAGTTGGTAAAAAAAATGAATATCATTTACATGATCCCATATTTTTATATGTAGTGTCCTCGCAAGCAGCTACAGTTTTGGTTTTCTGATTATCTCTCTAGTGATCTTGTGTCTAATGCAAGATTAAAAAATTAAGTCATTACGAAAAATATAAATAAGTATCTTTGCGTTCAAAGCCAGTAAAAGATGTATAGATGTGCAGAATGATAGAAAGAATACTAATCAAGGAAAAGAACGGAATAATTTTGGTAGAAATAGAGAGTCACAGGATATGAATGAAATAATATACAAATAAAATGATAATAACACCGTATTATGCGCATTTGTTCAGCTCCAAATTCAATTGCTGCCCGAATAATTGCTGCCTTTAAGCATGTAACGTCCCAATAATTTTACTCACAAAATATATCGATGGTAATTATGTGTTAATCGAGAGTGTGATTTTATTAAACGGCACACGAACAGAAATCAAGAAAAATAAAAGAAAATTAGAAGGATAAATATAATAATAATAATAATAATAATAATAATAATAATAATAATAATAATAATAATAATAATTAATACATCCAAATGAGCTAAAGCATATATATATATATATATATATATATATATATATATATATATATATATATATATATATATATATATGTGTGTGTGTCGCGGGGTTCGAATCGTTCGACTGGTAGTAATCGTGACACCCTGCACTGAAGAATCCCGAAAGGATGAAACACTAGTGTCTGTAGGTATTTAATTATTATAGTAAAAAAATAATTATGACAACCCCTTTAAGAAATTCGTTTCTTATCGTTGAGCACTTTCCGTTGAATTAAAAAGTCGGTCAATTTAGCTCTTATGCGTAGATCATCGTATAACGATTTGATCACTGTCTGTCTGACGTAATGAACAGTTAAATTAAAATGTTTAAAATTCAACGCTATTTCACACGGTTAATAGTAGCCGAATGGATACGGTCTCTGCTAATCGAGCCAGAGATGTCTCGTGTCGCGGGGTTCGAATCGTTCGACTGGTAGTAATCGTGACACCCTGCACTGAAGAATCCCGAAAGGATGAAACACTAGTGTCTGTAGGTATTTAATTATTATAGTAAAAAAATAATTATATATATATATATATATATATATATATATATATATATATATATACAGAAAGAGAGAGAGAGAGATAGACAGGGACAGAGACAGAAGAGTAAGATAAAGATTGAAGAAAAGGAGGGAGATTAACCGAATTTGAGTAGAAGATTACGGTCTTTAAAATTATCGTCTCCTTCTGGACACAGCTTTTAATTAGATAACGGTAAATAGATTTTGGACAGTTTTTAGGCGTTACATTTTTCTTGAAGCAGTTTCAAAGCTTTCCATTCAGTGTATAATAAGAAGAAAAATAATAGAAATCGTGTCCTTATTAATCGCTGTTAAAACCGTAGTAGCCGCTTAAATGCTCCCTCAGAACAAGGAGAATATGAAAAAATGAATAGTAATAAAAAAAGTTATCCTTCCGTCCGATTTTTTCACACAGTCATTCTATTTCTCGTTAATTTATTCATTGATTCCGACTGTTGTTCATGTACTTATTCATACAATCTTTGTTGCTATTCAATCATTGCCCGAATTCTTGCGTTTCTATGTGTTCCTTTCGTTTATTAAGTGTTATTTATTGGAAAAAACCCATCTTAGATTAATACAGAATAAATGAATTATTGCTGATGATTGGTTAGGGTTTTGATATGAAATAATAATGAGATTTCTCTAAATCCTATCGTTCGTCGATTGCTTAAAAGTTTGCGGTAATAATAAAGAGACGCCGGATTTCTAAGACTGATCGTGTGACGTACCATTTTCTTACGAACTATTCTGTATTATACAAGGAAGATGTATGTGTTCATAACACAATCATAACAGAAAAATGTGATGCTTTCAAGAAATAATGTAAAAATTAGCCGTTCTATTGAAGATTGTTTATCAGCATTATTTAACACATCATGTGTTATATAAGAGTCTTATTAAGAGGGATGTTACTGTGTCTTAGAGAGATAGAGAGAGATGTTGTAAGAGAGATTGTTCGTGTTATAAAGAGATTCATATATATTAATTGTTCATACTTAGAAGTGTAGAAGCTCTTTGAGTGAGGAGATAGTGTTGAGACAGGCTTAGTGTCCATATTGTGTATGTAAAGACATTTAAAACCACATGATATAGAAGAAATATAATGCCAATTTTCACTTTACCTTTTGGTAGAATTACAACACAAAGACGACGTTTATAAAAACACATGATGGGTTTATTTCTTCTCCCGACCGGTCGTGGTTTTCATAGTCAAGAATTCAAGTTTCACATTCTAAATTTCAAAGGTTACCGTCTCGCTTCTAGACGTTCGAATTCCATGTCTGGACTGTCGTCTCTCGTCCTCAGACTCCCTCTGACTCTCTTCCAGTTTCTCCTATGCTTAACTCTAAAGTTTCTAACTATATCGAGAACTTCCCATTTTCAGTGACGTCATACACATGTTAAAATATGTGTCTTCTTTCACGTGTTCACGAAATGCGTGTCCAAAAATTTTCCTTTGTTTACAAAAGGAATTTTAATCTATATTTCCAGTAACCTATATTTCCAATATGTTAAAACATGTTTATTAAATTATCTTATAGTTGCATTCTTTCAATTGAATTTCATAACAGAATTGACAATGCACATTCTTTTCTTAAAACTATTTTATCTCTAAGCTAAACAATGGTTTGTTTTTACATTCCATTTGCTAATTCTTTCTCGTAATCTATTCCTAAACCTAAATTACGAGGTTCGAATTTCGTCTATTCTATTTCATTTTCATTTTAACTAAATCTCTTTTTTTATTATTCTTACATGAAAATGGGGACATCCCTTATCATGTAAAGCATGTTTTTCATATTAAAACGCAAAAATGTAACGCACCGAATACTACTACTACTACTGTTACTACTACTACTACTACTACTACTACTACTACTACTACTACTACTAATAATAATAATAATAATAATTTCGTTTATCAAAGTCTCCCTGGAAAGAGATGGGATTTATTTCAAGAGGAGCTCCCTCAATCCCGGCTCCAAACAAGGAGCTTCAAAGATCAAGGTGCTTTATAAGGGTGTAGGTGGTACGTACAGTAGCAGAGGTATGAAGACCACCTAAAACATCGGGGATTTGCGGTTCTTTCCATTCTCCTTCCAAACAAATTGATATTACTCCTAGTGTACCAATTACTACCGGGCTTATTTGTGTTTTAACCCCGTGCATACGCCTTAATTCCAAGACCAATGAACCATAATTGCTCGACGAAATCCGGCTGATTATATTCCAATTGCTTGATCGTTATGACACTTTTTCTCCACCATACCTCTACCTGGCAATCCCCACTTGTTCTCACTTTATCAGGAACTTCCTCAACCTATTTTTAAGCACACTTCACCCCAACTTCTTACACAACTCCCAATATATCCGGAGTCCCATGCGAGCGTGTCTATTGAGGTACTCTTTCTTGGCCAGTCCACTACATCCGGCTGCAAGGTGTGCAAATGACTCTGAGGTCTTACCACAAATTTGGAATTCTGCAGCAACTTCCTCTCGTAGAACTACTTTTTTGAACAATCGTGTTTCTAATGCCTACTCTTGTGCTGCACAAACAAAAGCTTAGTACTCTTAGCCAGATACCCAGCTCTAAGCCATTGCCATGTTCTTTCATCAGCCACTTCTGTAATATCCTGGAAGATCCTTCCATGCATTTTGTTCCTAGCCAGTTCCTCTGCCCTTTCCCTATCTATACGTTTCACATAATCAACCTTGGTCTCACATACCTCAACTTCATTAGGCACAACTTTAAAGATCCACTCCTCACTTTTAACCATATGCTCCTGCAACGACATCTCCTCGGTTCTAACACAATCTTGTACACTTTTCAATGCTCTCCCACCATTTCTCCTCTTTTGATACAGGCTTGCTACGCTACTTGGAATGTTTAATATACAAAGATTGCTAAAACTTTTCTTGTTTTGATATCCATGGCATGTAGCTCCTTGTCAGACCATTGTTAAAGTCCCTAATTGTACTCCAAAATACTGACTGCCCATGCATTCACTGCTTTCATTAAGTTTCCCCCATACAGTTTCGACTTTGAAATTAGTTTGACTTATAAGATACTCTTTGCTGATGTTCTCCTTCATTTCTCTGTTCATGATTCTTACACCTTCCAACACTCACAAATACGTATACCTTGTATCTCCTATTTATTTCATGATTTCTCCATTTGGCAGCAACACTATTCCATTCGAATGAACCTTTTCTCCTCTTTTCATCACCAGCACCGCACATTTACTAATCCCAAACTCCATCCAAATGCCATCTGAGTATGCCCCCACAAGTACTACTAGTCTCTCGATTTCCTTTTCATTTCTACCGAATATTTTCAAATCATCCATAAATAGTAGATGGTTGAGGTGTCTGTCCCCAGATCCAAAGTTATTACCTAGTTTTTCTCTATTCAAGAGGATGCTCGGTGTCACCATTATCATTACAAAAATAAGTAGAGATAAGGAATCTCCTTAGAATATTCCGCGTTTAATGCCTACATGCCCAATAACTACTCTGTTTTCTTGTCTCCAAAAATCCTACCACATTCTTAGCAACCTTCATCATGAATAGTGTTTCACGTATCCATGAATGAAGAACCATGCCATAAGCCTTTCTGTAATCGATCCATGCTACGCTCAGATTCCTCTTCTTATTTGCATCCTGTATTAATGTTTTAGCAATCAGTAGTTGCTGATTGGTACCTCACCCTTTCTGTTTGTCAGGGAAAACACCATTACTCCCTCGATGTTCACAATTTTTTTCTGCAAAGATTCCAGTTAACAGTTTCCACAATATTGGTAGACATATAATTGATCTATAATTATTGGCATCTGTTCCCTCGCGGGATCTTTCCTAATCAGTGTTGTTCTTCCCTTCGCAAGCAAATCAGGGACATCTCCCGACTCTACAACACTCTGCAGGCCAGCAGCTATAGATGAATAAAGGCACTGAAACTGTTTAAACCAGAAACCCATCACTCCATCCGGACCAGATGCCTTTCAGTTTGTCATCCATCGTATGCCAGCCTTCACATCATCAACGTTCTTCATCTTGCATTTTTGCAGCCTTCCTCTGATTCCAATTTCCTTCATTCTAATAGTCTTTCTTTGACCTCTTTCAAGCAGCTAACCGTCTTATTATATCGCCCTTCCACAGACCAAATCCAGAACTTCCTGGCATCTTTTTCATTTGGAGGGTTGTCATTTCCCGCCTGTTTCCTACCATTTAATTCTTTATAAAGCTGAGACTGATATTATTATTATTATTATTATTATTATTATTATTATTATTATTATTATTATTCTGATAATAATAATAATAATAATAATAATAATAATAATAATAATAATAATAATACGGCATACTCTCAGATACACACTAATTCTTTTTATATCTCCCAAGTTAATCAATCCTCTTGTGAGAACTAAGATGTATGACAATCTTGGAATTCCATATGATTTATGTGATCTTCGCTCACCTCTAGCACTTCTATTTTCCACTGGACTCAAGAAGTGCCGACTCAAGAGAGATGTAGTTTAGGATTGCCAAACATTACCTAACAATTACACACGGAGCTGATCTTACAGATGGTATCCATTATCTCTTAAACTGAAGGGGCGCTTCGAATAATAATAATAATAATAATAATAATAATAATAATAATAATAATAACAACAACAACAACAACAACAACAATAATAATAATAATAATAATAATAATAATAATAATAATAATAATCCCGCAACAGTACTTGAAAACGAGAACCACAAAATCCTATAGGATATGAACATACAGACGGACAAATCATCCAAGGTACAAGACCAGCTGTCGTAATGAATAAAAAGAAAAATAAATCCTGTCAAATTGTAGATTTTGCTGCCCTAGCTGACCACAGGACCAGTATAAAAGAAAAGGAGAAACCGAGCAAATACACAGAATTACCCGCAGATTTAAAAGACATTTGGATGATGACGAAAATCCAAGTTATACCCATAATAGTATGAGCACTAGGAACAATTCCGAAAAACATAGAAAAAAGAATAGGGGAAATTGGAATCAGAGGAAGGCTGCAAAAAATGCAACGGCTAACGATAATGAACACGGCTGAAATATTAAGGAAAATATTTGAATGCGGATAATCATACAACTATACAATATAAGGAAGAAACGTTATGGGGAATGAAGAAGAATGAAGCTGCATATCTACAAGTTCTACACCCCCATCACGCAACCCCTCTCATTGTCTCATCAACGTCCTCCAACCCATTTAGTGCGTTTATTCAAATAAAACTAACACCTCTATAACGGGATAACGGGACTAACAGGACCTCTCTCTCTCTCTCTCTCTCTCTCTCTCTCTATATATATATATATATATATATATATATATATATATACATATATATATATATATATATACAATTAACAAAATCATGTATATATGTAAAGGATCAAAAGTGTAATAAAATTCTTAGAGACTCCGTGTGACAGAACTAAATCGAAAGTTTTCTTTAATAAATTTAAAATTGCTGGAACCCATACTGTGCTTACTAATATATATAATTAAAACAATAACTAAATTTAAAAAAAAATGATATCGTGTGCTCTTAGTCGATCAAAACACAATGACATCTGTCTCTGTAATCTTGATGTCACTATTTATTTATTTGGTCCTTGGTACATAGTATAATATTTTATAATTACACATACAGATTAACAGAGACAAACAAACACATGCGTACGCTAAAACCCACGCATATTGATCTATTTGTTTACTTATATATATATATATATATATATATATATATATATATATATATATATATATATATATATATATATATATATGCAAGTTTATCCGACTGAGTGAGAAAGGTAAGTTCGACTTATTCTTTAACCTTGGGAAAACCTTGGCAGATTCTGGATACTTAAGCATTCTATTAACTTTGGTAGAGCTTTTATTTTGGAAATATGGCACTGTTTGTTTAGCCATGGTCTGTGTTCCCAAGTATTCTTTTCGTTTCTTTTTTTTTTAGGGTATTATTGCCTGTCAGCAAAATTATCCCTATCAGACCGTTTTCCGACAGATTCGTTTACGGTACTTTGCTTAACGCTTTCTGTGTGTCCTCTCTGGCCACCATGTTTTGTTTGCCTGGAAATGCTTCATCTCACTTTGTACTGCCGTAAGACGCAATTAAATGCGAAGCTGTAGATATTTAAGTAAGAAGAAAATGCACATCTCCACCCCCATATACCCTATCATCGACCGAACTCACACGCGCCACGACCCATATGTACGCGTGCATCTATATTGGTATCACGACTGACGACACCATACCAAGCCATTTTCTTTTACCAGCTGCGCGTCACCTTCATTTTTTTTGTATCTTTAGTACCCCTATAATTAACTCAACGGGAATCTGCGTAACCAGCAGCTTACGGACTCATCTCACCCTACCTAATTTCTGCGTTGGGAGCACGCCTTGCAGAGACATTTAGACCGGGAAAGGCAGGGCTATTAAGAAAATAAAGCAAAAAAGTATATAAATATAAAATGCTGATCATTAGATCTAGGGAAGGCGAGAAAACGACAGGGTAACGCGAATATCTTTACAGGCGGCGGAATAAATTTAGCGTAACAAAAAAAAGGATTTACTTTAGTGAGAAAAAAGTTAATGAATTGTAAGGTTATTCTTGAAAAAAAACCCCAAAGAATTAAGAGTTTGAAATCGTCTGTAACAAATGTGAATTTGTAACAAAAGTGAAGTTTAGCTTGCAATGTTACAAGATAATGTATTTTTTTCCGGATGTGTACGCTCGTCAATACATATTATCTAAACCCCTTCTCATACAAAGTTACATTCGCTTTTAATGCTTCCTTTAGACATGTGTTTTGAGTGGTATCACTTTCAATTGTATTAACTCTGATATTCCTCTTTTTAAAGAAATTAAAAATATCATTGATTTAAAGCTAATTATGCTGCTATAAGTTAAGTTTAATTTACATCTCAACTTTATCTTTAGGCGATGAAATGGATCATCACAATCTTCGTTCCGGTACACTATGTCAGGGACCCTAACTAGAAGAGGAAATCAAGTGGTTTGATTAAATGATTGGCGATTCGATCGATTTTAATGACAATGAGATTATGGTAGTGTGGAATATTTGTAAATCCTCATTTAATCATTGAAAACGCCGGGCTTCCTCCTAGTGTGTGTTAAATGTCTAAACCATCTACACTCAAACTGTAATGTAGTAGAATGACGGTCGGTCGCAAAATATGTAATGTTACTTCGCCGTCAAATTGTCATTTTCAGTTAAATATTTATTAAAATAAAGAAATACATGTATCACTTATTTATTTAATGACACCTGCACAGATGTACATATTTTCTTTTAATATTTTTTGACACCTGCACGGATGTACATATTTTCTTTTAAACATTATGTATTCTTTTATTCACAGAAATATTACCAATATAAAATGTACACCAAACGAATGCTAAAGCGTTTGATTTTATTAATAGTTACATATAAACTCATTTGAAAGAAAATATTCTCTATCTTCTCTATGTAAAAATATTGGCTTATAAATATTATTAGAATACATATATCTACAACGATCATCGATCTTATTTTGAATGAAACGGTGTCATTTTATAATGGAATTACGAATATCAAATTTGCGTATGGCACCATTTACGATAAATGCTTATGGGAATGTCGTCAGTTTAGTAGTTAATTTCAACAAATGACAATGTTGGAATGACACTTTCAAATTCACTCAATTCCATAGTTCCAATTACATTTACGAATGCTGATAATTAAAAGTGCTTTCATTTTGCAAAAAGATCTAACAAAAGAATCCAGCAGTTAACAAAGTTCCCCCTTGCTTATTTGCGCAGAAATATACTGATGATAAATACAAAGTTATCCTATATCTACTCAATCTGTTCTTGTATTAAAGGCATAACTTGAATATATTCTGCCATATCAGCATTTAATTCAGTCACCTGATTCTATCAATTTATCAGGATAAAAGTTTAGAAATGCGTACCTGTAAGTCATCAGATTTTTATTTTTTGTCAACTGTTCCATGAATTTCAGGTAAACTGGTGTAAAGCTTATTGTGTTCGACTCAATATCGTTATGTTTTTTTTCGATCACTTTTACTGACAAGACGTTAACTGGTCAGAAAAAAAACATCACTTGCATATACACGACTCAGTTCCTTTCCATTTTTTAAACTTCATTATCTAAAGTATTTAAAGTTACGTTTAATCCTGGGCGTCGTTGCCCAGGATTAAACGTAACGTTAAATACTTTAGATAATGAAGTTTAAAAAATGGAAAGGAACTGAGGCGTGTATATGCAAGTGATGTTTTTTTTTCTGACCAGTTAACGTCTTGTCAGTAAAAGTGCAAACAAAATTATAACAGGCGAATAAACCATATTTTTATCCGTATATATATATATATATATATATTTAGATATAAAATTTTTTATCCGTATATATATATATATATATATATATATATATATATATATATATATATATATATATATATATATATATATATATATATATACAGTGATGATCATATTTATTGGCACGGTAAAATAAAAGTTAAATTTTGTCTAATAAATTCTAAAAAAGGGATTAAATTAAATAAAATAACAAAGTATATTATGCATTTTTAACTGGCCTTTCCGATGCAGCAATCGGATTTTAGAAAAAATAAATAACAAAGGAACAACAAACATAATTGCAAAAACCCTTGTTCAAAATTATTGGCACGATTTATTTAATAATCAATTGTATAGCCTTTGGCCTTGATTACCTTCCTCAGTCGCTTTTCATAGTTTACAACCAAGTTGTTGCACTCCTCAGTAGTAATTTTAGCCCACTCTTCCTGACAATAATCCTCCAATTGAATAAGATTCTTAGGCTTCCTTTGCATTACCCTCAATTTTAATGTTCTCCATAAATTTTCAATTGGATTAAGGTCTGGGCTTTGTGATGGCCACTCCAAAACATTAATATTATTGTCCTCAAGCCATTTCTTAGTCAGTTTAGCCGAATGCTTTGGGTCATTATCTTGCATGAACCACCAACGACGACCAAGTGAGAGCTCTTTAGCAGAGTCTTTCAGGTTTTCATCCAATATTTGAACATAATCTTCCTTTTTTATGCTACCTGTGACCTTAACAAGTCGCCCTGGTCCAGAGGCAGCAAAGGATCCCCAAAACCTCAAACTGCCTCCACCGTGCTTCACTGTGGGTATGGTGTTCTTAGGCAGGAAAGCTTCGCCAGATTTTCTGTAAATATAAGACACTTTATTATGGCCAAATAACTCTATTTTCGTTTCGTCAGTCCATAGAACACGTTTCCAGAATGCAACATCTTAATCAATATGACGTTTTGCAAAGGCTAGCCTTACTTTCAGGTGCATAGGCTTCAATAAGGGAGTCTTTCTCGGACGACATGCTTTTAAACCAGCTCTCTTCAAAACTCTACCAACTGTATGTCGAGATACATTCACTCCAGAGGTGCTCTGTTCATCAACAATCTCGCCAACAGAGATCCTTGGGTTTTGTTTTACTTGTCGAACAATTTTCCGTTCATCTCTTGGGGAAAGAATCCTTTTTCTCCCTCTACCCTCTAGACGCATAACGTGGCCTTGCGATTAGAACTTGTTTATTATGGCTCTAACAGTGGATTTGGGAAGGTTTAGCTTCTTTGAAATCTTATCATAGCCCTCCCCATTGGTATGGCATGCTACAACAAGCTTCCTGACGTCTTCGCTGTGTTCCTTAGTTTTAACCATGGCGATTGAAAATTATAATTTAGTCACTTATAATAGTTTAAATAAATCGCTATCTAAAAATTATCTGAAAAAGATTATTCACTGAATTAGCGTTAAACAAGCATAATATGGATATAAAAAAGTTCAGAAATCACGTAAACCGAAAATTGATTGATATTATACTGATACTAAAAGAAAAACAAAGCCGTGCCAATAATTTTGAACAAGGGTTTTTTGCAATTATGTTTGTTGTTCCTTTGTTATTTATTTTTTTCTAAAATCCGATTGCTGCATCGGAAAGACCAGTTAAAAATACATAATATACTTTGTTATTTTCTTTAATTTAATCCCTTTTTTAGAATTTATTAGACAAAATTTAACTTTTATTTTACCGTGCCAATAAATATGATCATCACTGTATATATACATATATATATATATATATATATATATATATATATATATATATATATATATATATATATATATATATATATATATATACATATATATATATATATATATATATATACATATATATTTAGATATATATTTAGATATAAAAATTGAGGATGGGATTTTTCCTTATAAAATATTTGATAAAAGAAACGCATTCCCCTTTAAAATAGTACGTATGCCCCATAAGGATAGCACCTGCCTTTTTTTGTGTTTTATGGAACCATTATGTCAGAGTTTTTGAGAATAGCTCGCGTTACTCTAAAATTAACAGATTTTATACCACCAGTTTCTAGCTTAGTAATAAGGATGATAAAACAAGGTGTGGATAAAAATAAAATATTTATACAGTTAAATAAAGCATTTGTTCGTTATCCTGATGCTTTTGAATCGTTTAAGATAAACCAGACTATATTAATAAAGGAAATCCAAAACTATATTAGCAATGTATAAAATGTATTTATAATTACATATAATAAATTTATATATATATATATAAAAAAATGTATATATGTAAAAATAAAATATTTTTAACCTTTATATATCTAATTTTAAATCAAATAGGAATGTAAATACAAAAACTACTAATTATAGTGGGGGTGATAAGTAGTTAAACGGATTAATCCAAAGCTTATAAATACAAGACTGATAAATTAAAATATGTATTCATTTTTAATGTGGAAATTGATGAATCGCACAGGTAAGAAATTCATTTTTATACTATGAAAAGGTTAGTAATTGCAAGTAAGAATAGGAAATTGGATAAAAAAATTTTTGGTAACATGTCTTCTTCCTAAGATTAAGGGTGGTGGTGTTTGATCAACAGTGCTGGGGAGCCATGAAGTAATATACTGTTTTGTTTTTAAATCCCCGACACAGTGTTTCATGGTAAACAACTGATGATCCCTTGAAAAATAAAAAAAATGGTATTTTAGTAAATTCGAGAGAGTTGATGCAGTGATTGCAGGTGATTAAATTACTTACTGACTAAGTGTTTTTTAACCAATGATAAAAAGTAATTTTTTGTGTAGTTTCAAATGTTAAAAAACTTCAAAGACTATATATATATATATATATACATATATTGTCACTTTAACAGCTCTTATATATTACCATTTTCTCTCATTTATTATTTAAAAAAGATGGGATTATAAATATTTTTACATTAAAGTATTCATACAGGGTGACCCAAAAAAGACTGGTCCCAACTCTAATTAGGCCACGTTTCTTAGTTTTTTGTCGGAATGAAATGAACCTTTGGTCATAAGTAGTTTATTATAAATATAATATCACATCAAAAACACAAGGGTCTTTGGCCTTTTTTTCTCCGTTCTACAGCATATGTCCTAGTGCCTCCATTTAGCTTTTGTTTTTGTTTTTGTTTTTTGGTCACTCTGTATTTTCTAGTATCTTTTTATACACTAAGTAGTCAGTACTTATTAGATCCAAGAATTCAATCAGACATTGTAATACATAGGACGTCGTACGAAATTAAAACAATATAAGGATAAAACATTTGGCAGAATGTCCGCTATTTAATCACTTAAGAGTAACAATCAACGTGTGTTTGTTGACATTAACTTAAAAAGAACTATGTTGCAGTCAGTAAGAAAGACCCCAAATGATGAGAATTCCACAGTAAGTAGAAATAATTACACGTTCATGATTCTTGATGCATACAAAAAGTAGAAAATATATTTGCCGTAGTGCCAGCTATGTGAGTAATTGCAGTGATGAATTTACAGAAATGACGGAGCGACTGTAGCTACGCAGAACATTTACAAGTAAAATGTTATAGAAGAGAATTACTACAAAACCACCATGTGAGAAATAGAACGGATACAAGATAAGAGAATATTCTACACATTTTTGTTCAAGTCATTTTTACACCGTTACTGCTCTGAGCGTCTATCTAGCAATTATCGCAACACCACTTTGTTTTTAGTTTAATCTAGATTTCATACAGTTACAAGATTGCCTCAGGAGTCAGATATCATATAAAGCGTACGAATGATCTCACTACTTTCCCATCGCTCATAGAAACAACTTTGATAAAATCATTTAATTATTTAATCATTGATCTCTGAAAGTTTACTAAGATTAGCTGTTGATTGGCAAAAATCAGAAGCTAAAATATTTTTTCTAGAATCACTCAGCTGTCATCCCGGGCCCACCTCTCTTCCTGATCTACATCAATGATCGCCCAAATCATATCAGGAGACATTTATTCTGACGGCATTACCATTTCTGGCAACACTTTAATGAGCGTAACCGACCAAGGTCTCTCTGATTCTTTCTCCTCTGATTTTTGAATGCATCTAAAACCAATCCTCTATCTTTCCATCATCTAGGCCTTGACCTGCATCTTAAATCAATTAACATGAATATCTCTCTTTTTAGGGAGGCTCCTACTTCTGAAAAGCTTCTGAGTTTGATCTGTGATCCTGATTTGAAATGGAACACGTGCCTCAAATACGTCGCCAAGGATCCCTGAAAAATGTTGGGATCGTTCTACCGCTTAAGTAGATATCTCACTTCTCATGCAATTCTCAAACTATATAAGAGCTGAATACGTCTGAGAATGCAGTACAATTTCCACAGTTGGGCATGACCGGTTAGAAGCAGGTTTCAAAATAAAGTGCAGGCATAGTAGGGATGCCCTTTTCTCTTTTCTGCAACCTCTGCCCCACAGAAGAAACCTTGCCATCCTGTCTATGCTTTATCGTTATTTCTGCGGCAAGTGCTCGCCTGAGATGAATCCTATAATCTCCCACACCTGATTTCAAGAAAAACACTAGTTTCTGACATAACTACCAATAATTTATCTCATTGTTTATATTTTCCTAAACCGAAACGTAGATTCCGTGAACAAAACTTTTTTCTTATAACTGCATGCCTGTGGGACTTTATCCGTTGTTCTGCTTTTCAACAGACTACAATACGGTTCTCTTCAAGTCAAACGTAAACAAGTTTTTGATGAGACACCCCCTTAAATAATCAAATGTACCAGATTTGCGGTTGTCTTTCGAAGGTCGTTCCGAAAGTAACCCGAGAAGCTTACGAGCTACGAAGATGGAAGGATTATCATTAAAACGATACAATTTTTGTGCTTATGATTTTAATTTGCTGTAAAGGTATCACTGTAGTGAATGCAGAATTCAGTGATGAATCTCTGCGTCTGATTCCTGTCCATGACATGTTTTTTTTTCTTAAACTCTCTAGTCAAGATAAATCTTCGACGTATCGATGACTCATTTAGGATATTAATGTTTACGGTCAGTCTTCATAACCATGCAATTTGCAATTCCCTGTAATAAATTCGGAGGGAGTACAAAAACAGGAGGTATTACTTTTGAAACGCTCCTCGTATTTTACATTAAGAATTGCAAACAGTTCTTAATAAGTATTTAATGCAGATGAGGTCAACTAAGATTTTACGCGTTGATTCTGAAAGAAGAGTGTTTCTTCTTAGCGGACATAAATATATCAATACTTATATGCCATTGCATTACGCACTTAAGTGTAAAATATCTTAATGAACACTAATTGCTTAGCAGCAGTCAATTAAATGATGCAGTACATACTATTGTTATTTGAATAAATTACGAATAACATTTGCATTCCTTATTATATTCAATAAATTTTTTTAAAAATCTGATTTTATATTGATTGCAAAAGATATTTAAAACAAACTATGTTCATTTACCTATGTGGAAAATATACACTTGATATATGACTCTCTGTTAAAATAAATATCACGCATTATGGCTGTCTATCATAGTTGGTATATGTGTGAGCTAAACATCAAAGAAGAATGTGTAGACGATACCTCCGATGTGTTTAGTTAACGGAACAAGAAAGGGAGCGTTGCAATGTTTGCCTCTGCTTTACAATTTATCATTGTTTGCTGATCTTTAAACTAATTGTCTGTTTTATTCATAAACTTGATTTTACTATCGGATTTAAAGTAAAATTTTATGTTCCTTGGATTTGGAACACGAGACAATGGATAACGATGCTGGTCACCCATCTTGATTGATCCATTACGCAACATTTCTTCGGTCTACGTGAATTCTAATGAATTTGAACTTTGTTTCACAGATTACGTGATGTATTTTACAAAAATATGTCGATTACATTTGATACTATATAGAATGTCATTGATGTGGTTTGTCAGGCTAATAAAGACAAACATTATTCAATTATCGATATTTTGCTCTGAACGCATAATTACATCAGATAACACATATTACGAAGGGACCAATTATTTCTCTCTGATGCAGACGGCATTGCAATTTCTCTCATTATTCTTATTTTCAGTATAATAAATTATTGGTTATTATCGTCCTCATCCTTTGTCTCATAATGGGATTTGTGTAAACATGGTGTTTTGTTTAATGTAGTTTTGTGGGTGGTTGTTGTTATTATTATTATTATTATTATTATCATTATTATTATTATTATTATTATTATTATTATTATTATTATTATTGCTGTTGTTTTTAGACGCAGGTGTGAGATGAATTCTTGCCGGCGGACAAGAACCCGCACACAATACGGGGGGAAAAAACTATGCTGTTTCACTCAGTCACAACAGGGAGTCTTCCACTTTATTATTTTTCATTTATGGCGAACAAGGATGTAGTGCAGTATTTATCGGGCGTGTATGCGCACGTGCAGATAAGAGTGTGATTATGCCGCTCTGAAAATTAAGTGAAAACGGCAAACGGAAGTATAAATGCGTAAATGAATGTGTTTTCATAAAATTATATACGCATAAAAGGGTTGATGCTAGAGAAGTGTTTGTCTGAAAAAAAAATCTCGTGTGTACCTTTGTATTTATTTAGGTTTTCTATTTGTGTGTTTTTCTGCCTATTTATTTTTTATCCATATATCTATATGTATGTCCGTGTAGATTATGCGTTGTATGGTTGATAAACAAAAAGCTATGATTTTTCGCAACTAGCAGAGATTCAAAAAAGATTTTAAACATCCCAAATTAGACAAAACCAATTTTCTCAAATAAAAAAAATAAAGTAAGGCAAATGGAAAGCGTAGACTAAAACATCTTCGAGTAAGTCGTATTTATCTATTTATCTATCTTTCTATTAATCTGCTAATATAAATATATATATATATATATATATATATATATATATATATATATATATATATATATGTATATATATATATATGTATATGTATATGGGCAATATTTATTTTTTAATTTTTTTTTTACCGTGGCACACTTAATTAATTAAAATATACGCTTTTTGTCTATTAATTCTATTTTCGATCCTTTCCAATTCCCGAATAATACTCTTGAATTCTACCGGGAACTGGTTGATTTAATAACCATGTTTATCATAAGTTCGAGTGCCTTTCAATGTTTCAGGATTCATGGTAAATATTAATTAATCTAGCTGGTTTTTAACAATCTATTTTTTAACTAAAAGAAAAAAGGATAAATAATTAACCTATTTGAACCAAGGGAAAATGGATAAATCATCAACCAATTTTAACCAATGGAAAAAGACAAAAATAATTAACCAATGAAGAAGGAAAACAACTATATAACTTGTTCAAAACCAGTTAGATTAATTCATCACTGACGATCAATTCTGAGGGATAGAAAAGTACTCGGACTTATGATAAGCATGGTGATTACATCATCGAGTTCGCGCCAGAAGTCGAGACTGTTATTCGGAAGTTGGAAAGGATCGAAAATAGAATTAATAGACAATAAAAACGTATATTTTATTTAATAACAATCACACGAGCAACCCCCCCATATATATATATATATATATATATATATATATATATATATATATATATATAAATATATTTTAGTCATCGACATACAGACCTGTTTCGTTGTTTCACAACTCATCAGTGCCGCTAGACTAACTCCTCTCCCAAGCCGAGGATCGAACCTAGAACCGTCGTGATGACAGTCGGCAGTCCTACCCCCTGACTACGGAATCGGTGGCCGAAATTAAACTGTCCGAATGCCTATTTAAATAAACATCCGTCCGCCACTCGTAGAGGGCTCAAACGTTTTGTTTGTAAACAAATCGCGAGCTTCGCATTATTTCAGCTAAATTAAGTAGCGAGTAAGATAATTTACGAGAGTGCTCTACCGAAGAGGGGAGCTTTATAAAATATATTTTAGTCATCGACATACTAATAGTTTTTCATTACTATTACCCCCATATATATACACATATATATATATATATATATATATATATATATATATATATATATATGTATGTATGTATATATATATATATATATATATATATATATATATATATATATATATATATATATGGTGGTAATAGTAATAAAAAACTATTACCTAAACATATACTATCTTTTTTAATTTATCCTTAGATGAGTATCTTTTATGAATTACTTTTTCCTAATTTTTCTTTTTACATTTTATTATTGTTATGACGATTTAATGAAGTATATACTACTTTTATTCGTTTCTGTTTTTTTAAGTACTATTTTTCCCCCTTAAATATTGTGCATTATTTCTTAAAGACTTAATCTTTGATGACAAATAAATTTGATAATAATATTTACTCTATGTTAACATAATACTCATTTATTATCTATGCTTTACGCGCGTACCTTTCTCCATATAATATATATATATATATTTATATATATATATATATATATCCCCTCTTCTCCTCTCTTTTTTATCTCTCTCCCTCTGTATATGATAATGATTGCTGCATCTTTCCAGATGATCGCCGTCACTTTGAGTTCTCCAACTCTCGTCGTCTATGCCATCTCAGATAACTTTGCACTCCCGCCGCAGATGTGCCCATCATAAATCAAATGTGATATACAAATTGAGCAATTTCCACTGAGGTGATTTCCTCTGGAGGTTGAAGTGTATTCTTATGAACAATGACATGTCTTCTCAAACCAGCATTAGACTTGCAAACTTTGCTGCATATTAACTAGATCGTTTAGTTCGGACTAATAAGTGCACAGTTTTACTGAATAGGAGTTTTGTGCGACATAAGGTGGTTTATGTAGCCATCTTTTCACAAAAGGACTCGTTCACAAGTACCGCATTTCCAGCTCTGTGTGTCATTCATAAGACCATAATTAAAGATTTGCAAAACTTTCGGTTCAGATTGCTGTGGGTCTGTTTTCTTTTCTCTAGAGTAGTGGTGGGCAACCTTTACGGTGTAAAGGCCACAGTAAAAGAATTCAAATTTTACTGAGCAGCATAGTATATGTTCCAATATAATTAATATTTAAAATCGACAAAATGAAATGATTTCAAAGACAAATGCAATCAATTTTCATTGATTAGCATTTTGAACCAATATAGAAGATTCCCATGAAGCACATTTATTTGAAAATACAGTAAGTATGTTTATCTTTAAACTTTAAAAGAAAACAATTTTATTGATATGTATTTTTAGTGGGAGCTTCACATAAAACACATTTTAAAAACAAAATAATATTGTTGTAAGAATAAACGCCATTATTAAGTAACTCTATTTAAAAAAATAAAAAAATATATTTTTATTAACATTTTACAATAGATTTTTAAAAGCTGCACGTATACAGCAACTCAAGGGACACAATAAATGAATATGTTAAAGAAGAAACATCACATAAAGCATATTTGCTTGAAAACGAAGTAACTCAATTTAAAAAAGAAATACATATTGACATTTTAAAGCAGTAACTTTATATGAAACGTATTTATTTGAAAAACAACGTAGGCCAGCGAGTGAGCAACAGAAGAATCAAAATGAATAAGTACGAATGATGCAACAGACTCCAATCATTTACCAGTTTTTGGAAATTAGGTGCCAAGTTGCTTGTACACATTCTTAACACTGACTGAAAAAGTCTGTGAAAAGTGACCTGTCCTTTGATTTGTTAATTTTCAATATACAGAATGTCTGGCCGCATAAGTAAGTTGAAGCAAATAACACAAACATCTTACTTGCAACATTTTTCAGATATTTAAAAGTGATCTTCGTTTTATTTTACTTTCTTTGTTTTCCTTTCTTCGTAAATATAGTTAGATTTTTGACGAGGATACTTTTTCATCTCCATATTTTCATTATTGGAAAGATCTGCTCGTACTTGTGTTCAGTAATTGGAGAGCCGCATGAACTCCTTTGGTGGGCCGCGTGCGGCCCGTGGGCCGTAGTTTGTCAACCCGGACTCTAGAGCATCACAACTTTTACGTACAAGCTTTCGCCACTCCGGCCTTTGCAGAGTACGTTTTTCCCCTGTGTCGATGTTGATTTGTAAGAATTTCAAATTATTCTTTGTCGAGTCCCTGAACCTCTTCCTCGGGTTGTGTTGAGGGCGCTTGCCATTTTCCAGCTCCCCGTAAAAAAATTGTTTTGCCAGCCTACAATATTTCATTCAAACCGTGTGCCCCATCCACCGCATGTGAGATCTGACTACACTAGAGCAACAAGCTCTCACAATAACTTCAGTAGCGGGTGCTTTTGCTTGCCACTTGATGTTTAAAATACGTATCAATAATTTTTGGTGAAATCCTTCAAGCCATTTAAAGTGCATTTTATATAATGTCCATGTCTCTTATGAATACAACAGTGTGGTTAACACACAGGTCTTGTAAACGCAAATCTTAGTCCTGTCTGTGTTGCCATGATCAGACTCTGTTATCCAACCTTCCAAAACTACAGATGCCTTCTTAATTCGTCTGCTGATTTCAGTATCGAGACAACGATCCCTCAACAGAGAACTACCACGGTGCATAAATGAATCACCCACTCCTAGTCTAGAATCACATACCATGATGTTCGGTTCCACGTATGACAAGCCCGTTGCAGGAGTGAATATCACCTTTGATTTAGACATGCTTATCCTCAGACCAAATACAATGCAGGAGTCAGCAAAGGACGACATCTGTAGTAAAGGCTTCCTAGATTATAACATCTTTATATTTTTATAGTTAGAACTGTAGAGGAGGGGTTTATGGCTTTGTAGGCAATGACTTTTAAAAAGGACCTCCTCAAATGTAAATTGCTCGCAACTATGGGGAAAATATGGATATAATTACATTATTGCAATAATTTAAGTTCCTCTGGACAACCCATATATCTGTATATATATATATATATATATATATATATATATATATATATATATATATATATCAGATCATATGTGAATTCATGAATCTCAATAGTGCCTAAAATACTAATAGTTTATAAAAACGACATTATTTTTTCACCAATTTAATATGTAATAGGCAGTTTTAATATAAATTTAATAACGAGCAGTGTGAATATAACCACCATTTATACCCTTAAGCACCATAATTTTATTAGCAAAATTTTCCCACCATACAAGCAGTAAACGTGTGGTATATACCACTAATAATTCTTTGATAAGGCAGTAGCGCGCTCAAACTCATGTTTCTATTTTAAGCACAATTGGAAATGTGATACGTTTTTATCATTAATTCAAGCTATTATATGAAATATGTTTTTTGTAAAATCAAGAATAAGTTCTCGACAGTGAAATATAGGCTTCAATGTTTAGTGACGTAAGTACTTGCGAGAAGGCGTGGTAAGCTCCTTTCGCGTTACTGTCAGCGATCGCGAACTAGGCTAATATTCCACGAATGAATTAAAAAAAATGGGTATTTTCCAGATATCCATAGACATGACTCTTCGAAGTGTGAAACATACTTTGAGCCTCACTCATTCCGAATACACTTCGAATATCGCTGCTTGTATATATATATATATATATATATATATATATATATATATATATATATATATATATATATATATATATATAAAGCTGCACGTCTGTGTGTGTGTCTGGTCACGAATAGGCACTTATATGGTTGACTATTATAGAAAACTGATTACATATAATGATAGAAGATGTATCGACCACAGTGATAGGTATGTTTGATCTGGCATAATAATGATTCATTAAAATTCTGAGGTCTGCGTACGTGCCTGGTCCACACATTTTGGAAATAAAAAATTTAAAAATTAAAAAAAAAATCTTTACAAGGGTGTTTTTTTTTTATATTGATGTACATGATAATAATTTGATAAGTATGTTTCCACTTAACTAGGGATATATAATACAATTTTCGGGTCTGCGTTCGCGCCTGGCCTTCATAGAATAAAAATAGACACAAACTCTAATAAATACTTTTCATATCTATCTGCGTAAGTATACTTTGATAATTATGTTTCAGTTTTAAGAAAATGGTATAATAAAATTATGGTGAGTTCGTTCGCGCCTGATTTCCATAGAATGGATATATGTCACACAGTTTGATAAGTTTTTTTTTAAATATATATCCACGGAATATTGTCATAAGTTTTCAGTATGAACAGGTACGGTATAATAATTTATGGGGTTTATCTATATTATTTTTACTTTCATCATATTTTGCTTTGGTTTTGATACCCCCAAATTCGAAACTATCTCTTTACACCCCTTCTTTTTCATAACCTATCATACTTTCATAATTCAGAGTCCATTTTCTGTAGGCAACAACGGGTACTTTGGCTAATATATATGTATATATGTATGCATGTATATATATATATATATATATATATATATATATATATATTGATATATATATATTGATGTTTATATATATTGATATATATATATATGTATATATATATTGATATATATATATATATATTGATATATATATATTGATATATATATATATATATATATATATATATATATATATATATTGATAGATAGATAGATAGATAGGGAAAGAGGGTGAGAGAGATAGAGATAAAGAAAGGGTGAGATAGATAGATAGAGAGATGGAAATAGAGAAAGAGAGGGTGAAAGATAGAAATAGAGAGAGAGAGAGAAAGGGAGAGAGAGCGGAAGCGAGCTTTTACAGAGCTGAGGATACAGCGAAACTTGTTGTCTGTGAATTGCTATAGAAAACCTTTCTCTGGGTTGAGGACTATCATTAAAATATATCGCATTATGCTACTTAGCCCGATGCAACAATTCTATATAAATACAGAACTCGAATCCGGTAAAATAACACCGATTGGATGACAGTTTTAAGGAAAGGTTCTAATTTTGATAATTTAATAAGCATTCCAGACACTTGCCCCAATGTAATTATCGCCACAACATGATATATTTTCTTGTGCATTCATGTAAAAAAAGTACAAAATGTAGGATTAAGCATAAAGTATTTGAAAGTAAACCCACATGTTTGAAAGAAGAAGGAAAAGAAGAAATAAAAAATAAAATAAGTTAAGGTAAACAATTTGATTTTTAACGAATGCATTTCTTAAATTCATGTGAATAAATCGAAGCTCCGAGATATATCGGATCATGAGCGAAAGAACCAGTGGTAACCCACACTTTATTTTACCGCCTACCTCCTGTTTTAAATTCAAGGACGAACGCACGGACCACCTTACACGTGTTTGCATAAGCGTGTAAACGTGTGCCGACATTTTCAATTTTCTCATATCCTGAAGCTATTCTGTCAATCCATGAATAAAGGAAAGGACAAGAGGCCAAAAGAAAATTAATGGATAAAGAATAAGAAGAAATTAAAAAAAATAAAAACATAAAGGATACACTAGCATTGGGCGCGCCTTCCTCATTCCGCACAAAATGAAGGTTATTATTAAAAGTGCGATATTAAATGAAACAATAAAACCGATTAAAAGAAATAAACGCATGTTATTTATTTATTTTTGTTATATAATACCTTGTTAAAGTGAATCAATGATTTAATTAACAATTTTTTATATAATTGTTCACTTTATTTATTTGGTATGAATTTTTTTCTTGATTTTACTACTTAGTCTACATAAATCAAATGTATACAGGATTTGGTCAGTATTTTAAGCTGAGAATAGCCAATGGAAGTAAGAATAAAAACATATTGGAACATCAAATTAATGTATGTTGAATAAAAGCACCTGACAAATTCATGCTTTGTCAGAACTAGTGAATGTTGCTTCTAAATGTATATTTGCAGATAAGATAGCTGAAACATGAAAGAACAAGGTCCCTTGCGAGATATACTGAGTTAATGACAGAAAACGGGATTATGTCAAGGGTTCAAACATTTTTTCCTGGGAGAGTTTTACGATTGAGGCGACTTGCAATTTTATCTTGTTTAACTATGTTTCAATTTGTATATTCCTGAGAATGTCAATAGAAAACTGTCAATATGTAGTCTAGCGAAAAAAAGATTATGTATATGCAACCCTGAAGAGGGAGATAAAAGTCTACCGATACCAAGCTCCTATTTATGAGAGAATATAGAAAGCAAAGTAAACTGAAACAGCCAAGAAAAAAATGCGTGCAGAAAGAAGAGTATTTTTGTAGTTTGGTTACTGTAAATTCCAGTGTTGCTCCCATGTTTATACACTTTTGAAATAATGTTACGTCACTAATATAAATTAGGCTGTTACAAGGTTGCGTCTTAAACCTGCGCTTCTGTATTTGCATTTTCACGAGGATAAATTTAGTGAAAAAATTGCTTCTTAATACTGAGGTTTTTTAGCTATTCAAAAACAGAAAGTCGGGATTCAAACTACCAAGGTGACTGCCAACTTATTTATTTCATAATTTATATATATATATATATATATATATATATATATATATATATATACATATATATATATATATATATATATTACACACATTGCTTTTTGATTAGCTGTATCGCCTGAAGAGGGTTCTAGTTACTAACAACTAACTGAACGAAACATGCTCATAATAGTGCAGCAACACATTACCGCTTATGTAAAAATAAATAAAAAGTATATATATATATATGTAGATATGATATATACACACACACACATATATATGTGTGTGTGTGTGTGTGTGTGTGTGCGTGTATAACCCAGACAAATAATATTAAAATATATAAAAATTATGAATGGAACGAGGTTTATATAATAGTGATCAATAATGAATAGGAAGATGTATAGTCATTCACATAAAAATAAACATTATTTTAATGTTGCTATACAATCAAACTAATGTTTCTGTTTGATCGATTATCAGAAGAATAAAGCAACTTTTTACCAGAGGATGAAGCACAGTTGTATCTGCCTTAAAAAATGAAGACGAAAACCAAATCATCCGGAACATTGATAATTTGAAAAAGAGAAAAGGGGAAAAAGTAGAAAATAGAAGAGAGATGCCAAAAGATGTTATCCGCTTAAAAATGTCAAGCACTTAAATGAAAACAAGTGTGGCATTGCGTTTTTAAAGAGAAGGGGAGGCGTTGTTGTGTTTTATTTATTATTTTTACTCATATGTTTGTTTATATTTATGTTCTGATCAACAGCCTTATATATTTAATACTCTAGATTTTACATTATTACGTCACACACAACTTAATTATTGTTATTATGTTAATTACTTGAGAAAAACTAACATTTAAAAACTAAAGATTTTCAGAGAATATCAAATCTTTTTAGAAAAAGTAAGGAAAATGTAAATTACAGTAATAAACCTAGTGTTTCTAAGTCTTAAGACGTTTAGAGTATGATAGAAAGACCTACGAGTAGGTAACGTGATGAGTAATATTTAATAAGTATAGTAATCAATTATTCGAAAATAGTTAAAAAATATAATAATAAGCATAGAGAAAATCAATAAGATTCAATAAAATAAATTCAATGAAATAAATATGAATAGAGAACGTTAGAAAAATATTTTAAAATTCTATACATATGTAAAAGAATAATACGTTTATTAAAAACAGATAGCACCCCCCCACACACACATATATATATACATATATATATACATGTATATTATAAATTGTTTTCTAGCTTGCTTATAGTAAAGAAAAACGTAAGCTGTATGCAATCAATATTCAAATTATGTGAGACGACCAATAATCATAGTCTTCATTCAAAATCTCCCTAAAAATGTGTCTATCCATTCCTCTGGTTTTACTCCGTGTGGCACAGTGGTGTCACACATACGATTACTCTCACCAAGAACATGTGTCCCCATCGAACAAGCTTCAAACGAATAAACCAGATATTTACACCCTTAATACCGGATGATACTACTGTAAATATTTACAGAAAATAGTGGGCGCTAGGAAAAGTATCAATGAACTAAAAGGCAATGTTGGTGGAGTAGACTACAATAGAGTAAAAAATAAAAGAAAACAGTCAATTAGTTATTAGATTACATAAGACAGTTTGTTGGTCCAATTTAATGGATCCTTAGGGGACGAGAATTAATTGCGCGCCTTCAATTGCCCATTCTTTATTCTCTATGTGTATCCCGCTGTGATATTATAAAAACTGGCGACAAGACAGATAAACATAGATCCAATCGGAACATCGGTAGCCGCATAACAATAAAACATTCAATAAACAGAGACAGTCGCGACTAAAACCTACAATGACACAATAGATGTTAAAAACACATTGGATAGGAAGGACATTAGAATCAAAAGGAACAACAATGTTCATTTATACGCGACATTAAAACCTTTTCAACAGAAAATCAGTTCTGACCAAAACTCAGTGGCCTATCATTCTTTGAGGGAAAATGTTATTCTTGCTGACTATATCACTCTAATTATCCCCCACAAGAAATGATGTCTATCCTTGTCGAAATGTTCTTTTTCTTTTTCTTACCCTCTGCCTGTTTGTCTGCCTCTCCATCACTCTCCCGCTCTCTCTATATATTTCTCTCTCTCTCTCTCTATATATATATATATATATAAATTCGTATCCCTGTCCGTTTGTTTGTTTGTTCACAATTTGATGAATATATGCAACACGTGTCTTTAATCTTTCATTTATTTCTATATATAGTATGATACTTGGAAAAATATACAATTAAGAGATCACCTCATTTGCATATGACATTAACAAAAGTTGATTTTACTAAATAGCGCTATTTTCGTTAATGTTTAAACGGAAGAATTATTTTAAGTATTCTATTTTAAATTGTTATTTAATAAATTTGAAACAACAATTATATTGATAATATATTTAAGTTAATTTATTTTGGAATTAATATCTCTCACAGCGACCTTTTTTTAAAACTTGTTTTTGCTTAGAGTCATTGGTCCCTAGATGCTATCTATAAAACAAACAAACAAACGTTTACCGAATATCATTTGGTAATTTCATTAATTATCTTGCTAGAAACTAATTCTGTGTAGATAGAAAAGAAAATCTTTGGCTCTTATTGTTTTTTTTTAATATTCAAAAAATACACTTACGAAAAAAACTGAAAAAATGTCACGTGCTTGTTTTATATTATTCCTTACGGCAATAGAGAAATCGGTAAATTTTTACAACGTAATTCAGCGCCGTTTAATAACCCAAAAATGGAAGATCTATTGCCCCCTCCAAATTCCACAATTTACACATGATTATATTTTTTGCGTTAATTTCATCGATTACAAACTTAATTTTCTAATTAAAAAGATAACTTCATGCGACGTGACCAAGCGGCGTTTAACCCCTAAAAATATGGAGATCTACTTTTTTTCAGCCAAATGCATTTAAACAGCCTTTATAAATATTAAGAGATACGAAATTTTGAAGAAAAATAATATGCTATAGTGGTGGATCACTTTTCTATATAAATTTACCATAAAATGAGCACCCACTTTTTAGCCACTAGGCATTCAACGAAACATGTCACCTCTAGCATTTTTATTTTAAAGTTTAGCGATTGAAGAGGAGGGAAAAACTCGGTTGGGAATAACATTGGAAACATAAAATAAGGATAAATTTAATTAATTATGTCATAATTTTCTACTTCCACCTAACAATTTAATAAACAAAACAAAGCCCAAAATATGACAAATTCATTTCTTTTTATGGGGGGGTACATTAGAAACATAAAACGATAAATACAAATCAAATCGAAAAGCCCCACCCCTAAAAAAATCAAATCTGAAATTTCCTTTATTTACAAAAAAAAAAAAGCCAGTAAAAAGTATCCTTACAAAAAGAGTTGAATATGTAGTCTAGCGGCGTAAATTATTTATCAGACCACAAAATTATCAGAAATATTTATTTTTATAAAAAAAAGCATTCTCAGACTCAAAGGCCGAAATAAAACAAAAAAAAAATGATTTTTATGTTTTTTGTAATCATTTTTTTTTTAATTAGACTAAATGTGCATGCCTTACACGTTTAAAATTTGGCCTCTTTTAGGTTTAGTAGATTTGCTTTTAAAGGCCAAATTTGACCTTTTTTACGCTCTTTCATTACAAAATGAAAAGATGGCGGCCAAAAACATAGTTCATGAAAGAGCTTAAAAAGGTCAATTTACCAAACCTTAGAAAGGCCAAATTTGAAAAGCAATATAGCGGCCTCGAATAATAAATATAAATGATAAAAAAAGAAACACAACTTTTTTTCTAATTTTATTTCAGCTTTTCGGTCTAACAACGTGCTTTATATAAAAATAAATCGTTTATATATGCATTATATATATATATATATATATATATATATTGTCTGGCAAATTATTTACGCATATCAAATCAGACTACACTAAGAAAATATTACGTTTGTGAAGTGTATGAAGCAAAAGTGAAGTCACTCAGAGAAAAAGCTGCTGGAATGAAACTGTGCGTCTCGATTGATGAAACCACTGATGTAGAGCAGCGTTTTATTGCTTGCTTTGTGTTTGTCATTCTTGGGGTAGAAGAGGAACGCAGCAAGTGCTATTTGGGAAATATTGCATGTCTGCCAAAAGTTAATCATTCTACAAATGCTGCTTTTTTAACGATCCGTTGCAGTTTTTGTGGCCGCAGCAAGTCCTTTATAATAATGTTCTCCTTGTAACCACTGATGCAGCTGCATATATATCCAAAACTATGAATGCTCTTCAGGTTTTATACCAGAAAATGGTGCACGTTACTTGTTTGGCCCATGGCTTGCACATGGTTGCGGAATTAGTCAGGCAGACGCACCCAAAAGTAAATAAACTGATTTCAACTGTAAAAAGTATATTTTTAAAAGCACCCAATCGGATTGAAAAGTTCGGGGAACTAGCCCCGGGAGTGCCCCTTCCACCGAGTCCCATTGTAACAAGATGGGCCACGTGGTTAGATGCAGCGCATTATTACGCCAAACATTTGCCCGAAATTACTCCTGTCATAATGTCTCTAGATTCAACAGAGGCTCAAAGTATATTGGAATCCAAAAAACTGTTGCATGAGGAATCACTGCAATTTGATCTCGGCTTTATCGCCAACAGATTTTCCATTTTAACAAAAAATATTGCAAAGTTGGAGACTAAAGGGCTGAGTCTTTCAAAATCGATTGAATTAATTAGAGAGGTCGAAATGACACTTGAGGAGATGGATGACTCCCAATTTCGTAAAAAGCTGAAGAATGTCATTTCAAAGAACAAAGGTTTTGCTACTTTAAAACGTCTCGATGCACTTATTAGTGGGAAGGCTTTTGAAAATGAAGGACATTTGGATGACATAGATCATTTAAAAGTTTTGTGCCGAAGCAATGGCCAGCTTGAAATATGCCCCAGTAGTCTCATGCGACGTGGAAGGAGTTTTTCCCAGTATAAGACCGTTTTAGCAGACAACCGCAGAAGTTTCAATTTTGAGAACTTAAAAACGCATTTAATTGTAAAATGCAATGAATAAAATATTTGTTTAAGCTTGATAGTGTTTAATTGTTAGAAGTATTTATAGCATAAAAATAAACGTTTTTTATATATATTTTCTTGCGTTTGCGGCATTAACTGAAGCTTTTACAAAATCATCAAGAGAATTTATAAAAAAAACAAATGATTAACCCTTTCGACCCTAACATTGCAAAATTACCAACTACTCAACTATACCCGTTCTATTAAAATACTATAGTAAGGCCGAAATATCTGTATGTCTTCTTTTAACTTAAATCCCCATAGCCGATATATCGGCCCATTGGAATTGAAAGGGTTAATATTGTTGCAAACGTAAATCTAAGGTACCTAGCATAAATATATTCGCTTGAAGTACAGTGAAAATATGCGATTTATAAAAATAAATATACGGTAGCCAAAGAGAATATTCCGTCTCAAAGCAGCATATTCTTTTTTAAAAAGAATATCCATATGCAAAAAAAACATTCTTTTTAAAAAAGAATAATCCCGTGTAAAAAAGCATATTCTCGAGCATATTCTTAAAGAATATTCCCGGCATATAAAAAGAATATAGAGCATATTTCAAAGAGAATATTGTCACATCCCTATTTATAGGCCCACCAGTCAACAATATTATTCTACTTCTATAATGATACAGGTCATGCACATTAGTAGTAGAAGAGGATGAAGACCAGAGTTTGATTGATAGGAAGTAAAAATAACGATAGGTTTAGAGAATACTCTGTAAGTACGCAAGAGTTTTTGTTACTGTGAGCTGTCTGTTGTAAGAATCTGCAGTTAGAATGAGCATATCTTTAATTAATGTAAAAATTGTTAAGATAAAAATCAACCCTTATATAGTTGTTTTGTTAATTATATGTTTTATTCCTGTAATTTTTATATAACTGTGTTTTTAATAAAATACATTCGATTTTTTCAATATTAGTATTACATGAATTTGGTTTGTATAAATGTATTTCGCAACACGTGTCTGCATGGTTTGGCTAAATAAAAATGCTCTCACTTTGAAAACATTGTTTCGGGTTTGAATTACATTATAGAAGTTAGCAAGCAAAATAACGATGAGCTCTGATCAACCTTGACGAATATGATACTTTCTAAGGCTATTATCTGACAGGGATTTTTTTTATATCCGACTGAAAAGAATATTTACATAAACTATGTATAGACATGATGAAGACATTTTTTTTTAAAGTCGAAAGCTGTTTATACTTAAGGTGAATACTCTATTTTGGAGTAAGAATACGCCATTATTTAGGCTTTCAGCTTTCTACAAATGAAACGATAAATTGTCGCTCAAGAAAAGAGGGAATGGTTTAATTTCATTTTGATGAAAATCTTTTCTTTGTTTTTTGTTGCAGACCATCTACAAGTTGACCACTTGTGTACAAATCCTAAGTTGGATAGGAGCAATCTATCATGTCTAAAACTTAAACAATGTTTATCGAGCGAGATCAGAGATGCGCCGCTGTGCAACGTATCCCTTTTACCTATAAAAGTTATGACAAGAGGGCTATTGCCAGAACCCTCAAAATGCAAGTCCTAACGTTTAGAGAATTGAGCGCACAGCTAAACGGAGATTCCGGCAAAGGCTATCTTCTTAAGTTTGGTCTAAATGAGTGTCACATCATGCTACCCCATATCATAACAGTCGGTTTCAAACTCTACACCAAAGTTTACCTGGGTATGCTTAGAAATCTGATGATTACCTTGTTCAATTACGTAGCCGTTGACCGACCCTGGGTGTAGTAGTAACACTCCATGCCGGCTTACAATTCCAAAGAGACCCAGGCTTGGCTTAAGAATTAATGCCACGAATTGGCACCCTCCTCTCACTGCCCTAATAATTCCACGCCCTAAACACTTTGGTGTACTTTATTTCGTCATACGTCGAGAACATCACAACCATGTCCTTTGTTTTGAAAAATTTTCGATATACTTTTCATAAAATCTTGAATACGAGTTGAGGATTTTCTTGCCACAATGATATCATCAACATAAACAGAAACGAGAAAGATTTCTTCCCCTGAGGATTGTATGTACGTACAGGGATCACCCACCAACTGCTGGAAGTTCATCTTTTTCAACTGAAAATCCAATGTTTCATTCCAACATTTTGGAGATTGCTTCAAGCCATAGATGCTTCTCTTCAGTTTACAGACAAGATGTTCTTTTCCTTCAACTTGAAACCCCTCAGGTTGCTTCATGTAGATTTCCTCCTTAAGTTGACCAGTTAGGAATGCAGTGGTTATGCACAATTGATGTAGTTTCAGGTCATGTTGTACTGCTAACGCAATAAAAGTTCGCACATATTTCACTCTGACGACTGGACAAAAGGTCTCGTCATAATCAATTCCTTGCTTCTGAAGATAACCTTGAGCTACCAGTCGAGCTTTATAATGATCCATGTTTCCGTCAGCATCCCATTTCCGTTTAAATACCCACTAGCTACTAATAGCTTTTCGTCCACTGGGTAATTCCGTAAGATCCCATAATATATTAGTATGTAAGGAAGACATTTCATTTTCCATTGCTTTCATTAATTTTTCTCGGGACTGGAAAGTGCTTCTCTCATCGTCAATGGCTCATTTAAACTATGAGCTATGTAACCGCATTCACCATATCTATCTAGAGTTTCCTTTATTCTTAATGATCCTTGAGGTACTGTTCCCTGTGTGTGTTTTACTAGGTCCTTTCCCCTCCTGCAAGTCGTCGTCGTCGTCGTCGTCGTCGTCATCATCATCATCATCATCATCATCATCATCATCATCATCATCATCATCATCATCACCACCACCACCACCACCATCATCATCATCATCATCATCATCATCATCATCATCATCATCAGCGCTGTCTTGACATTCAATTTCTACTGGAGATGGGTTTGCTACTTCCTTTTCCTTCTGTTCAGCCATTGAAGGTGTTTCATTGAATAGGCCATCTCTACTATGGAATACTCAAGATTTTCTGGTGGCATAGAGTTGGTACCCCTTTACGCCAATACTATAGCCAAGAACTATACATTTCTTTGCTTTAGAATCCATTTCAAATCTTTCATCCTTTATTACATGGACAAAAGCATTACATCCAAAAATGCGTAAATGTTTCACATTAGGTTTGCGACCCTTCAATACTTCATATGGCGTCATACCCTGTACGGCAGTTATTGGGGTCCGGTTTCGAATATATGAAGGCGTGGATAAGGCCTCCACCCAAAATTTTTGGGCAGCTTCGAATCTGATAACATTGTCCGCACTGTTTCTACTAATGTTCGATTCATTCTTTCGGCTACTCCATTTTGCTTTGAAGTTTTGGGAACAGTATATTCATGTCGAATACCCTTTTCAAATAATCTTCAAATTCTCTTGAAGTGTATTCTTCACCATTATCGATGCGTAGGTGTTTATATTTTACAAAGTTAATTTCTCCACCATGGCTTTCCATTCCAGGAACATTTTAAAGGAATATTTCTTGTGCTTGAGCACGTATATCCAAACAAATCTTGATTTATCATCAGTAAATGTTATGAAATATTCCGCGCCACTAAGCGATTTTGCCTCTATTCTTCCAAAAATATCGCTATGCACGAGGAGTTGAGTGGCTCGCTTTCAACCAGATTTTGAAAATGAGGAACGATGGTGTTTTCCATCCATGTAACGTTCACAAAAGTTTATATCCTTGGTTACAGCATAGTCAACGGCAGTTAGGAGCTGGTCCTTTACTAGTTTTTGTAAACTATTTACTTCAAGGTGGCCAAAATATCTATCCCAAATCTCCTCTTTTGTGATGTTACCTAAGCAGGGGTTCGCTGCATGGGTTGTTTCATTTACGTCACTGCAGTTTAAATAAAATATACCCCCAATGTTTGAACCTGTAGCCACTATTTTTTGTCTGTTATCTAGTATTTGACATCTTAAGTTATAAAAATATATGCATTTCCAGATTTAGTGGCTCTAGAAAAACTTAATACATTGTAAGACAATTTAGGAACATATAAAGTATCATATAACCTGCATTTTTGGTGTTTCCCATCTGGTACACTCACATTCAGGTCTATTGTTCCTGTTCCTAGTTTTTCAACACAGAATCCGTCACCAAGGGTAATTTCCTCTATAACATTCAATTTCTCAACATCATGACACATGTGACATGTTGCTCCGGAGACCACGATCCAGTTGCTCCTTTTATCCTTGGATAATTACGCATGATGTGTGAGTAGTCCAACAACGCAATCACTAGAGTCACTTGATTCACCCTGTGTTTTCTTAGTGGAAACATTTTCTTTTTCCAAGGGTTCGACTTGAAATTGCCGTTATTATAAAGTAAGCGACAGTCACGTTTTATGTGCCCAATCTTCCCACAGTGATAACACTTTGGCCCCCTTTTGTTAACGCGGTGTTAAGACGACATGGCTTTCAATTCGGTATCATTTAGTTCCCTCTCTTTAATCTTGGTTTCCTCATGCGCAATCGTTCAGTGAGTACTATCCATTTAAGAACGTCCTGGCTTGCATCGAGTGCTGTTACCACCATATTATAAGAGTCTCGGAGAGTAGCCAGAAGATGACCAACTCTATCTTCCTCATCAAGTGAATCGCCAATGACTGCTAATTCATCAAATATTCCATCATAGTTTTGATGTGTTCATGTACGGAATCGCCGTCTTTTAATTTAAGAGAATATAATTTTCTCCTTAATGCTAACTTGTTTGCCCACGTCTTCTTTTGAAACTGATTAGCCAATTCCTTCCACACTACTGCGGGACCGTCAGGGTCCCCAAGTAAATATAAAAGTGAAGTTTTCTACCGATAGCACAATCGTTGCTAATGCTCGACCCCTTCTTGATAACTATTTTACGTACGATGAAGAATCTGTTCGTTTATCGGGAACGAACCCCGTTTAATTAACAATGTTCCATAAACCATCCTTAATTAAAGCCATTTTACATTGGACTTTCCAAGTATTATAATTTGTACCATTCAGTGGCACCAAGTTACTAAGTTTTGTTTCATTCGCCATTGCACATTTAAAAGCAATACAAAACTTTCACTAAAACAAAACTCATGACTGAACAAAAAAAATAAACCGTCACACGTGTTATATTATCTTCAAGACGTAGCTGGGCCCATAACCAATGAAAGCAAACGGTTAGACAAGTGTACATACCTCGCCTGCTTCAATCTTTATACTCATAGTAAAAAATAACCAGAACCATTGATTGTTAGCTTAGAGTAAAATCCGAACGAGACGTTCTCTTTTATTTACATTGAAAGAAAAGTAAAAAGGGAGATACTCCCTACATAATTTTCTGGGAACAAGTGCAGACTGTAAGACATTGATATATATATATATATATATATATATATATATATATATATATATATATATATATATATATATATATATATATTTGTTTGCTGTGATTTTACTCTGATATTTTCCTGCAATTATTATATCGCATAAATTTTTCTTATTTGAAATATACACAATATCGCTCTTTGGATTTCCTTACCCAACTGAAAAATGTCGTCGATATACGCATTGTTGGTTGAATGCATGATTCCTTTAAGAGATGTGTAACGTTTTGATTTGATCAGGAATACAAAAATACTTATTCTATTGGTAATTGGTGTATATATATATATATATATGTATATATATATAAATAAATATATATATATATATATATATATATATATATATATATATATATATATATATATATAGCTTAAAAGCTGACTGATCTTTAAAACTACATAAGGATATATATGTAAAATTATAATGTTTTGTCTTTCGATGAAGATGATTTTTGTCCGAATAAAATAGATTTTCCAAATTAACAGCAGTCTTTCGTTTTTGAAAATCATCTATTGTTTACCATGAATCCATGTTTCAGATATTTAAAAAAATAACGCTATAATAAACCATGTTTCCTTCTGTGTTGGTCAAAAATCACCTCCCCTACAAAAAAAGGTAAAAAAATATTCTGGGTAAGAGAGTTGTTAATGTTTGGTTACAAATTAGTAAGGCCAACATATTTATACCATCAAAAAATGTTTAGTATACAAGTTTTAGATACATATTAACAATTTTGAAAAATACATTTCCCCACTGGTATTGTGAACGTTAATTTTATATATATCGTTATAGACAAGTGTCATAACAGTTTTGTTTGGTCCTCCTGGATGGCAATCCAAACACGCGGTTTGCCAGTTTCAGCTATTCTGGCGGCTTGCTTGCTACATCCTCCCCAAATATTCCTTGATAGAGTTCACGGAATACACACACCCATTCACAAATATCGCCAATATAAGATAAAGCGCGTCCATGATCTCATCCTGATTATGACGTCATTAACAATTGCTTTCCTTATAACAAGGGCAATAGTTAGTTCAAAAATCTTAGGAGATTAAAACAGCGTATGTTTTCTTTGATCTCTACTGTGTAAAAGAGCCAACGATATTTCTTGATATGTTCCTACAAATAGTTCAGTGTAGCTCAAGAACTGCAACGTTCCGTCCTTGTTTTCGCTTTTCCCTTATTTTTTTCAAGGAAAACGCTGAGTTTTCTGTATGCAGATCAGTGTATTCATTTATCTCCCGATAGTACATAATACAACACTTTGTTTTTTTTTCTAGAAAAACTATCATTGAGATTAGAACAGTTGGATGACCCAGTTTAGCTTCTGGACATGGCAGAAGGAACTTATTATCGATCCCTATTTGCAGTTTTTTTTTAATTACATTTTCACCCCAAACAAGGCACATTGCCACTTTGGTGTAGGGGGCTACTATCAGGGAAAACATCTACTGGGGTACTATGTAGGGATTTGAGCAGCGAGATGTTGGTTCACATTGCACTTGAACTTATGCAAGTCAGTACAGTTGGGGAAGCAGTGACCTGGAATGGAATTCCAAAGTCTAGCAGTTCTGAGGAAGAAACTACTGGAGTAGAAAGATATTTTACATCTAGGGATCTCTACAGTGTGGGGGTGGGATTTTGCAGCTTGTCGGGTCTCTCGAGGGTGTATACGTCGTGGGGGCACAAGTGATTGCAGTTCATCAGAGCATTAACCATCATAATACTTGTAGAACAGGCAGAGGGATGCAACGTTTCGACGATGGGACAGAGGCTGAAGCTTAGATGCCAGTTCAGGGCCTATCAGATTTGCGACTCTCTTTTGAACCCTGTCAAGGAGCAAGAGACTTGTAGCCGATGCACCAGTCCAAATATGATAGCCATACTCCATACATGGCGAATAGTGGCCTTGTAGAGGTACAGGATACTTTCGGGTGTTAGAAGTTTTCTAGCACGGTAGAGAGAGCCCACCTTCCTCGCAGCGGCCTTGGCAATGCTCTCGATGTAATTGTTCCAGCTCATGTTTTCTGTGAACGTTAGGCCAAGGAGCTTGAGAGACATACTCTCAGATAAAGAGTCGTGGGCCATTGCTATAGGTGGTAGAGAAGGTTTCTTGTAATTATTGAATGAAACCAGTTTTGTCTTGGCGGTATTAAACGTTACCATCCATTTTTGTCCTCATTCCACTACTGATTGGAGGTCATCCTCTAGTGTTTCTGCCATTACTTTAGATATATGGTCATTTGTTTTTCTGTCGTGCCTGCTATAGAGTGTGGTGTCATCAGCATATATACCCATCTCAGAGGCAATTTTGTCAGGGAGGTCATTTATGAATATCAGGAACAGCAGAGGTGCAAGGATAGATCCCTGGGGCACTCCCGCATTTATATCATATTGTTTAGATGTACGACCGTCGAGGACAACCTGGATTTTTCTCTTATCTAAGAAGGATTTAATTATGTGAAGTATTCTACCAGTGATACCGTATGATCTAATCTTCCTGAGAATACCCTCATGCCATACCCTGTCAAAAGCCTTGGATATATCTATTATGATAGCATGCACCTGAGCAGGGGTGATTATAAGATCGTCAAGCGTGGCGTCTGTCCGCATAGGAAATTGAGGTAGGGGGTGGTTTAGAGGGTCCAGTGTGGAGTTTGAGGCAAACCGACTGGCAAGCATGTTAGCCTTCTCGGTTGCTGAGCAAAGAACCTCATGATTGTTGGTTAGTGGAAGAATTGTTGATTGCCCATTATTTACTACACTGTTGTAGATTTTCCAGAAGTCACGAGTTCCTAGTTTTTGTGCTTCGATGCGTTTTTTAGTGGTTTCCGTAAATTCCCTCTTAGCTGTCGCTATTTCTTTCTTAACGTTACTTCTAGCTTCTATGTACTTCTGTCTGTTTTAACTAGACTTATGTCGGTTAAACCTGCGGAATGCATGCTGCCTTTGGGCAATGGCAGTTGCGCAAGTCGAAGTAAACCATTGGGGAGAGTGGGGCTTGCTATAGAATTTCCGCATGGGAACATGCGCTTCGATTGCAGTTTTGAACCATTCAGTGGTCTCGGTTGCACACTGTTCAGCAGGAAGAGAAAAAATATTTCCCCATGGGGCATCTCTGATAAGATCTCTGATTGCTTCCCAGTCAGCCTTTTTATAATATCTCGTTGTTTTGAGCACTGGCTCTTCAGTTTTGGGTCTAGAGTTTAGGGCGATTTCAACCATTATCACCGCATGATCAGCGTTCCCAAGTGGGCTGTCGGCTTTCGTTACACAGTCATCAGGAACTGTGGTCAAAAACAGATCTAATAGTGATGCGTGTTGTTCTTCCTGATCAGGGAAGCGGGTTGGAAAAGTAACAATTTGCGATAGGGAGTGAGATACAGAGAAGCTATGAGTTGCGCTGCCTGCTGCATCTGTGTAAGTAGAGAATCCAAGCCAGTTTTTATGATGAACATTAAAGTCACCAAATACATGTACTTGGGCGCTAGTGTCAAAGGAGAGTGCTGTGTCTATGCTGTCAGATACTTTGTTTATTATGGTGCAGTCTTGGGTCGAGGGAGAGCGGTAGAGAAAGTAAAAGTAGCTAATGTTTTGTGGAATGATTAGTCTAAAGCACATAAAGGCTTGATCATCCGTTTCTAGGTTTGTTTCTCTAGTCAAGGGAAGTTCTCGATCATATTCAACTGGAATATGTGCCCGGGCTAGATATTCCGTAACTTTAGTTTTCTGCGTAATTGGAGGTTGGTAACTAGCCCAGTTCATGAATGCGGCTGGCTTTCGAGGGTTTTATTCATATTCTACGGTGAATTCAGGTTCGGTTATTGTTATGGCAGCAAATTTTGTTTGCTAGAACGTGGAAACCTTATGTGTTCCGTTTGTGTTGAGCACAGGAGCCATATTACTTATCCCTTCCTCATGATAGATCTTGCAGGATAGTGACTGCGTGCATCCGGTCATGACCAGAGACGTACGTGGCATTTGAACAGTCATAGTCGGCAAGGCGCCAAAATAAAAGTTTAGAGAATAAGACCTGCATTAGATTCTCGCATCCCCTCTCTTCGTTTCCCGGGCAAAATCTATCAATTCATTAACTCTGCTGATAACGGCAACACGAGGTGATTCGTCAAGGCATGGCAAAAGCACAACTAACTATCTCACGATCAAAGTGTACTATCTGTTCCGATGCTACACTTCAATTTTTTGTTCTCGGTTAGTGGAGGAAACCCCCTTCACAATTGAGGGCATTTTTATTTTAGTTCCTTTTCTCCACATAAAAAAAAAACACTCTGATATCTAATTCTGCCCTTGTTGGAAGGCAAAGTAAAATGGAGTTATCTCAGGATCAAGTATATAGTAAACTGTATTATAATTGGCTCGATTACATTTAAAACACCGCACTTCTTCTTCCTTTTTGAGCCATCGCGTGTGTGCTACTTTTTCAGAATTACTGTATGTTTTCGTAGGTTACGTTTTTTTCAAGAAGTAAGGCAATTGTCTTATAATCTTCAGTAATCTAGTTTTGGTATTTCGTTTTCAGAAATACTCAAATATCTGGAGGAGCGGAAGACACTTAAAACTTAACCAGAGAGTGTTTCTGTAGATTGAGACACGTCGGCAACACTGGGAAGGACCAACAAATACCAACGCCATTGAGATATAAAGCAGTTTTTCCATGTACCCTTTAAAACAACGAACTTTCAAATAATGTTCGTACATTTCAACACTATATTTGCGATATATTTTCTAATTTCTGCACGGGGAAAGCAGTACTCTCCTAAAATGACTGCCTCGGCACTGTTAACTCCACTGAATCATGTATTTCCCCATGATGAGACAACTGAAGCGATATTAAGCTAAGTGAAGATTCGCCACTTGACCGTTTGAGCTGCACACTTTCAGTATTTTTTTGAGTTGTGAACGTCGCAAAAATATATATCTCAAATGAATATAGGAGACCAGTAGGGCAAGGGATAATATTCCTATCATTGTTTTGACTCTCGGGTATATATCCCATTCAAACACAGTTAATCAAACGTGAACAACATAAGTATATCAAAAACATATAAGTTATTAATTGATATATATACATGGGAGTCAAAATATTAAAAATAATATTCTCTTGTCATAGCCCTAGAGATAAGATTGGAAGACGTTTGTAAAAATGTATCATACTAACACACAGAAATGTTACGGCGGTATTTGTTCATGATTTTATTTATACTGAGTTGAACTTGCTCTTCACGCAATTCACTTTTAACCTATGGTATAGTTTTCTAATGACACATGAAATGAACGGGGATTTCCAGACAATACACTAAGGTTTAATATTTGCAGATTACTTTTTTACTAGATATATTGACCCGGTAAAATTCCTATGTGTAGCTATAAATTTTAACATAACTTTATATCAGATTTCACTTTGTCTTTGATGAGTTGATTTCTCTAAAACCGGGGGAAATTATATGCCAGTTAGAAAATGACGTAGACTTCAATTTCCTACTGCCAGCAAAAGTATGTATCCCCCCCCTTTTGAAAACTATTGTTATATAATGTTCTGTGAGTCTATTCAACCATTTTCTTCGCCGGTGGCCCCATTAGGTAGTATTGTGTTACATATTAGGTAGTATTTGGTTACATATTACCAATAAAACTACATGAATATATATATATATATATATATATATATATATATATATTCACAGATACAGAGAGACACATAGATATATAGATAGATATATAGATAGATAGATATACATATATATACATATATACTTACATTATTATAATTCTTTATTAGTTTAAGGAGAAACGGTGATGATAGAGGAAATTGAATGTCTGAAAATATATAGCCGTTGCAATTAATCTGAGTATGATGACAACTGATATATGTAGATAGACAATATAATATTGTAAGCAAAGATATGAGGCCCGAATAGTTTCTTTACCATAAACGCATGCAATTATTTATTTTCTACCACATAGAAATCAAGGTTCCAAATATAGGATGCATAACATGTTGCTAATATGGTTCCAAATTATATTATACTGCTATGTTTTTGTTACACTACAGACTATTTCTTCTATTATCAATACTTTTAGCAGCAAGAATGCCAAGCTTTTTTATTCGCGGCGATCTTGGCAAAGATCATCTCCTAGGTGTCGACATTTCATTTGAACTCGCACTGATTTATGTGCTGGTATTGATACTACCTTTAGCAGGTGTGAAAGAAAAGGTGATAGACATGTCCATTTGTCCGCAGTCGTATATCTGCTTGCGACCCTTGTATTTCTTAACAGTCTTTACCCTGTTCTTTTTTTCTGATTGTTTTCCGATTACATTTGATGTTATCTTTCTGTTCGCTTGTTTACAAGATAACCAGGAAGAAAGTAAATTAGTTTAGTCTTAACGCGTATCTGCTTTTACGTGCTTAGTGTATTATGTTGACGTTTCTTTTCCGTTGTAGCAAGTAATACACAGACAATAAATATAGGCTTTCCACTTAAAGTAATTTTAGAAATATCATATTTCTGTCAGTAAAAATAGTGTGATACGTAGAAAAATGTATGTACACTCTGTGTGGACAGTTAGAAAGTATTAAGATTGGTTTACTTTCTTGTGTGCAATTCTGTTTTTGTGCATTGTTAATTTAGTCGTTAATAGAAAAAGTCTGCAAAATATGAAAAAGTGTGTTCTGAAAGTCATAAGATGCTTCTGACAATCGTCTGTATAATTCATTTCTAATAATTATATTTATTTAGAACAAAAATAAATAAATGCACGTCCATTGCCATTCCATTCCCATTCGGCAAAATATCAATATTATTTTTTTTTATTTAATAATAAACAAACACGCTTTGTTTATAAACCTACCAGAAATATTAGGTGTTGCGTCGGTCCATAAAATCAAAACATATAATACTGTGTACAATATATTCATATACGACGTAAATCTTTCTATGTTTTATGCCCAAGTTTATATCACCGGTATTATGTCATCTTTTAACAAAATCATCCCTTTCCTATTCGCAAATATATCATAATTTTCAATGTGCTAAACAATATAATGTTATTAATTCATCTAATCTATAAATCCTTAATATAATACTGTAATATTATATGTATTGTCTCTGGTTAAAACAGAGTAGAACAAAGCACAATGCCATTATTCATACCGAGTAAGTTTGGGTGTCTATAGTAACGTGATTTTAAAAGTATATGAAGTAGAACGATGTCGATAAAAATATTGCGTTGATTTCCTTGGACACGAAGTATGGCCCTGAGCAATGCTTCTCCAGATGTGACAGAAGAATTTTATAGGACATAGCTGACTCTTATGCAAGCTCATTCTGGTGATGTAGCATGTGCTAAAAATATTTACATCTTAGCAACAGTTTAAAGTCTTCCGTTTAAGCCCTTGATAGCCGATCAATCGTTGAGCTTTTAAATGCATAATGTTTATTCATGTAGCTTGTCATATATTTTGATTGTGGAAACAAGGATACATTTGTTAAACATACCAGAATACAGAATAGCAATATGCATGAACATACATTTTCATCAGATTTTGAAACACTTTATTCCGGCTGCTTATAGATGAGCAAATTAATATTACGAGAGGCATCCGAAAAGTAGTGAATTCATTTTTTTATAGTTTATCGAATGGATCATAGGAGCTTGCAAGTTGCATTGTTAGAATGGTTAGATAAGACAATAATAAAATAAAACTTTCACCTTTCTTTTCTAGATATTTAGGTGTAGAATACTAAGAAAGTCACCAATGTCATGAATGTGAGTCACATGTCAAATGCTTTATTAAAATGCTTCTAAAACTGCATACGCAATACTGGTGAATATACAGAAAAATAAATTATGGAGCGAAAAAGGTCGTTAGTCTTTATGGCAATTAAACTTTTTTAATAAGAGGAAACCCACGCACTTCCATCGTTCATCGCTCGCAAAGTGCCGTTAGAATGATGCTGGCCGTTTAAAAATAAATCCTTTAGAGGTCGCTAGTTTTAATAATGCCACCTCTATCTCGGTACCTCTTCTATTTTGCCAGTGAGAAAAAAGAAAAAAATTATATTCTAACCCTACTGGTACCTCAATTTGCTTCCGATCAATAACACTTTTTAGCCCCATCTCCCTAAAAATTTATAATAGCTGCGAAGTCCTTGCAAGTTATATTGTATCGGACCACTGTTTAAGGTTTTCTCTGAAGTTGATCCATCAAGAATGTTATTTGTATGCATTGATAAGAAATTCCCGCTAAAAATGGGCTGTGTCTATGCTACAATACAATTAATATACTCATAGATACGTTTGTAGAACAAAATCTAAACAGTATTTTACTAAGAATATGTTAATCGGTATTTATAATTTCCAGATGCAAACGACATATACATTGTTTATACTTAGATATCAGTTCATACTGAAAAGCAAATAAATAATCTTAATATGTTAAATATTAGACAGGCCAATTGTGTTTTCGAAAGAGAAAAAACACGTTTTCTCTTAACGCACAATGATATACTTGAAATTATATTAAATATAATTCTGCAGCATATATGGAATACACGAACGGTCAAATTGATTGATGGCTATAGAAATTGTTTGTGATTTCCATAATGACACGGATGGTGTGATGCATATTATGAAGATTGTTTTGACTCATAGATAAAGATTGACGAAGTTTTTGGTAGGATTAAAACAGTAAAATTTATAACATTTGCTTCAAAAGCTCCATTTAATAAGGTGAGGGGAAATATATATTTTCGACGAGTTATTAATGTTTAAAGAGCATGCCTTACGTTAAGTTCTCGGTTTATATTCCAAACCTCAAATGAAAAAAAACCTTCTAAAACAACCCCGGGTGAACAGATAAAAGGTAAGAAGATTTTGCGTTTTCTATATACAATTTGCGATGAGTTGTTGATTAAGTGATAACGGAATTATCTATTATATGGATAAAGATAAAATATTTTCCCTGAGCAATAGACACAGAATATATGTAAGCGAGAAATGCATGCAGTTTATCTATGTTTTTTTTTTTTACAAATTACCGGATAACAAAAAGTGCAGAATGTAAAAATAAAAAAAAATAAAAAAAACTTTAATTCATTAATCAATGATTTTTAATTCTGAAACAAAGCTGCAGACCGAGGAATTGAACGTGTTGGCTTTATTTAATTTAAGTTTGTTCCTTGAAAATGAATGAAACGCTAGCCCATACCGTCTTGTGAACATTAAGTTGACGTTGATTTTCCTGAAAATTGATCAATATGCATTAATCATCAATTAATAATTAATTCTAAAATTATACTTTATCCAGAATATGAAAAAATATGATTATTTATTTTTTTATAAGGTTGGCACCACTTATAGGCCGGGAAGCCACTCAGGGCTAAGGTTTATTGTAAGTACAGTACGTTAGTGTGGAGATTTAATAAATTGTCTACTTAAAGGGCGGTTAACCAGGAATTTGATTACGTTGGATTTGAAAGCATCCAGGTGGGAAGCAGCAGGAAGATGGAACAGAGTTCCACAGGCGTGCAGTTCTATGAAAGAAGCTTTGTTCATGGAATCTACGTTTTGATTTAGGCATAGATAAAGAGTGGGGAAAGTTTTTGGCAGTGGATTTAGCTATACGGGTGTTTTTCGTGAAAGATTGGCGAAAGGGGACCAGAGTTTGGAGTTCAGACGAGCACCTGCCATGGAAATAACGATAAAGCAGAGATAGGCTTGCAACGTCTCTTCTGTGAGAGAGAGCTTGAAGGGAAGAGAAAAGGGCATCCACCACTAAGCCAGGAAGTATATTTTGTACTCTGTCAAGACAGGATAGGCTGCATTAAGCAGCGCCTGCCTAGATATGGCAGCAGTATTCCATCATTGGGCGTACTTGGATTTTATATAGATAGAGAATTGCATCAGTAGTGAGATATCTTCTGGAGCGGTAGAAGGATCCTACCATCTTCCCAGCGACCTTGGCAACAGACTTGATGCACGTGTTCCATTTCAGATCAGGAGTGAAGGTCAAGCCCAGAAGCTTGTCAAAACATGGGGCTTCTCTTAGACGAGAGTCATCCATTTCAATTGATGCCAGATGGGGATCACAACGTTGAAGATATAAAGATAGGAGTTTGGTTTTAGATGCATTAAAGGTAACCAGCCACGTCTTCCCCCACTGAACCACGCGCTCGATATCAGTGGAGAAAGAATCGGAGAGAGCTTTGTCATTTACAGCCTTTGATGTGTTGCGTGGATGGTCGTGTCATCAGCATATATGCCAACGAATGTCTAGGAGGCTTGCATATTGACCTGTAGTATGGGGCACACGGGTGGGCTCGCGAACAATGTGAGTGAGGTCATAAGCAATGTCCAAATCATGACAGAACCTCCACTCATCGCCCGTCTTATTTGAGTGGGTCAGCAATTCAACGTTATGGGCGTTGAAGTCACCACCGATGTGGATGTTAGCCGAAGGATGTGCAGACAGGATGTGGTCTATTTTCTCAGATGTGTCTTAAAGATAGTAACTCCGCTGTTATGGGGCTGATAGAGGGCAAATATAAATGCAGTGGTGAAAGCAAGTGCAACCCGGAAGCACATATAAGATAAATTAGGATCTTCTCTAGAGATATCCCTGCCACATGGGAAACCACCTTTAATGTAGGCACATATTCCTTGCCCATGGCGATCCGGGGGGGCAGATTTAGATGTTAAGTTAGAGTATCCAATTATTATGAACTCATCTAGGGAAATGGTCGGCCCTATTCCAGTTTCGCTTAGAAAGAATATGTCATGTTTAGTCTCCTGTAATTTTGTTTCAACCTCTGGAAGGTGTGAACGTAGACCCCTGATGTTGGAGAAGGAGACATGGTAGTAGGGGTCTACGTTTGAAGATGGGGTTCTAGGTTTATTCGGTTTTTTTTTCTGGAAATGTTTCATGTTGAGGTTTTGGATTTTTGGAAAGGTCGGCATACTTGGTTAGGGCAGGATAGGGAGGGAATGCAAGAGACAAAAAGAAAGGGATTTTTTTTTAATAATGGGCAAAACATAGAATCCAAAAACGCATATTTACAAATTACCTTAAAGACGCTTTATATTAAATTTGATCCATACTAAAATTCATAAAGGTAAAACATTTCTTGAACATAATAAGGTCAAAAACAAATAATCGCATACTCATGTAAGATACTGCTTCCTTCATACAGCCTTTGGATTGACCTCAATTCTATCGAAAACCTATTACATTACATAAAGCAACAACGGCGCAATGATAAAATATCAAATCTGGTAAAAGTTTGGACTAAGTCAAAGACATTTCACTGGAGTATTGCCGAAGACATTACAAGGAATTCAAAAAAAAAAAAAAAAGAATGCTGGCTGTCAAATTAAAGAAGGGATTTGCTATTAAATATTAATTGTTTATAGTATTCCTCTTGTATTTGTATTGCATTAATGTTCTAAAATTACTATAAACATTTTCTATTTCGCAGATGTCTTTTATCGTCTCGTTTTTTAAATAGTTTTTAATTGAAGATAACACAAGTATACTTCAATTACACGTCAAATATGATCAGGTAAAATCATCTCCATATAATAAAATGCAATACACAGCACATGTGCAACACATTAGCAATAATCATATCTATAGCGAAACAAGTTTCTATTTCTCTCTCTCAATATTAAGTGCTCCTACAGCTACCAGTTGAGATCGTGTCAAATTCTCTATTTTTCGAAGATAGTGTGCTTGCACCACGATTAACTGATAATTAAATACATAAACATAACATACTCTTTCCATTTCCAGATTAAAAATAATGCATTCTCTCTTTTTCCCAATTGCATATTTCTGAATCAACTTCTAACAAAAATAAACGAACGCCCCAGAAATTATACAATATGTCGTCTCTTCCACAGTAGAATATATGCGCTCCTCTTAATTTAAACTTTTAAAAAATTCTTTTGGTTAAACAAGAGAAGTTAATATTCAAACAGTACAAAAACAGCTCTTAATTATGAATTGGAATTTAATTATTTACCGAGATGTCTACCTTTAACGTGCTAAGACTAATTTTTTTCTCATTTCAAAGTATGGTGTTCCAAGTCCCTAATAGTGGAGAATACATACATATATATATGTATATATATATATATATATATATATATATATATATATATATATATATATATATATTAATTAACTCCCGGGGTCCTGGATATGGCGTTAAACTATATCCAGTGGTGAGGCCCCAGCTTGCGAACTTTGGGGAGTGTGGAGCCATAATTTAATTGTCATTGCTCCCAGGTCCATTCTGACTCGAAGTGGTAGTACCTGTTAGGATTCCAACTATGGGTTAAACAGAAACTGACTTGAAAACAACAAGTATATTCTATTTAAAAAAAAAGAAAAGTTTCTTGAAAATCTTTGGATTCGGCATTAAATAACCTGAAAAGGGTTGATATGCCGTAAAACAAAAACAACCAATCAGCATCCGGACACAGTTGTGTCTCTCTGCTAGTACATATACATACATGCACACACGCCCACACGCATATATATATATGTGTGTGTGTGTGTGTGTGTGTGTGTGTCTTAGTTTGATTTGTGTGTGTGCCTGGATCTGTGTATTTATGTATGTATGTATATGTACTAGCAGAGAGACACAACTGTGTCCTAGAATTAATGACGCTTAACGAATATTCCACACATGCAATGATTTTATTGCCATGGGATCGAGAGAAATCGCAAATTTTCCATTGAATCGATTAAACTTCGCATGTCTCCCGTTGTTACTTAGTACATAGTAAATTATGGTCTTCATTGCACCGAGCACTGTAGACAACCTACTATTGATTTTAATCATTTATTTCTATAATGGCTTGAAGTAAAAATGCATAAGTCAAGTATCGGTGTTTAGTTCACTCTGAATTTAAAAAAAAATGCATTTAAATCGCTAAGCGCTATCTTAATATAAGCTTTTATATACCACAAGCAATAAGTACCGTCTACATCTAAATGATTAATGATGCACTACGCTATATTACACATATACTAATAAATAACTGCAATTAATACCTGTGTGCATCTACTGCAGGGAGTTATGTAACACATCAATATATGTAGACGTGTGTATAAGGGCTTTTACGCGTACAAGATCTGTGAGTTTTACTATTTACTTTAATATAAACTTCAGTAAAGTGATATCATTGCTACTTAGTAGCAAATAACTAAGAAGAATTCCCAATCGCCATCCATTTTAAATACTCATCTTCGCTATCTTAACAAATGCCTACACCTGACCATAATAAGTTTAGTAATGATATATAGGCAACCGTTCTAGGAGAAGCAAATGTCTGATTTAAAAAAAAATAAATAAAGGTGGAGACCATTATCCACATTAAGCTGGTGTGCAGTTTTACTCCTTGCTGGTTATCTTGCTCTTGCTTGTTGCTGGATATCAACATTTTGGACCGAGAGAGAGAGAGAGAGAGAGAGAGAGAGAGAGAGAGAGACTTAGCTGTCGTACAAAGTTAAGACTCTGTAACATCATCTGTGTATAGATACTCTCTCAGGGATTTGTCTATAAAAATAGTCCTGTGACGATGGAAGTTATTTTTAGGCTCATGGACTTTAAGTGTCTGAGGGAGTGGCACTCGTCTGACAAGGCGTTGCAATCAACATATATATATGTATGTATATATATATACATATATATATATATGTATATATATATATATATACATACATATATATATGTATATATTCCAACTACTATTATTACAGAATCTTTTAAGACTATAAATATCAATTTCCTTTATATGAATATATTAATAAGTAAATGAACACTTAAATAACAAATGGAATAATAATAAATATTACAGTTGGTCTAGAAAAAAGGTTTTACTAAAGCGAGGGGAAACAAACTACCACCATTAAACGCATTATTATCCCCCCCCCTCTTCTCTGTTTTTCCTCTCTTCGTCCTTGTTTTTTTCCTCTTTCCCTTCTCTTCCATTTCCCTCTCCTTCTTCTTCTTTCATCGTCATCTTCCCCTTTCCCTCACTTTCGTTATTTCTTATCTCCCCTACCTCCTCTCCCTTCCATTAAATGACCTTTTTTGAGTTCAATAAATTTCAATAGATCCGTGTGAATCTTTAACCTTTTCATGATAATACCTAAAATATTAAGAGAAAAGAAATAATGATAAAAAGAATTATATTACACTAGCCCATATAGGTTTAAGACCTACATATAGAGGTAGGCATACGCAGTATGCACTTGTTGAATACATCATCTATATTCTGCTTGTGTCCAAAAATTGAACTCCTCAACCCCAACCCTATCTACTTCATCACCTAACCCCATCATAAAATAAATAAATAAAATATTAAAAGATAAATAAATAAATCCACGCCCAACCAACTTTGTTGTCAACACAGCTGAAATTCATCTCCTTACCTCGTTTCCGTTTTCATTGTTTTTTTTCGGTGGGTCGTTGAGAGTGCTCAATCATAAGAGAGCAAGTTATATTTTTAAAAAATATGTAAATACATTCATGTTTTGCTACGAGGTGCCGACCGTAAGTAATCTTTCTTACCTGATGATTTAAACTGTCTGCACATCGTTGCAAAATATGACTGTATTTAGATAAACAATTTATATATATATATATATATATATATATATATATATATATATATATACATATGTGTGTGTGTGTTATGTTTGTGTGTGTGAAAAATAGTTTACATTTCAATTTCCAGATGCTGTCTTTCTTACCTTTTATTTATTTCAGAATGTTAAAATGTTCTATTTAAAAGGTTAAGAAATAAACAATAAGAGTAACAAATTAGGAATATAGACTCATGTCCTTTACTTGATATTCTTATTTGTATTCATATACAACACTCTTTATTAAATGAAAGGATGTGTATGAATAAAGGGCAAAATACAATTGAATAACCAAATTTTCCCATACACCCCCACATATATATATATATATATATATATATATATATATATATATATATATACATATATATATATATATATATTTATAGAATTTGAGTCTATGTGTGCGTGTGGGTATATATATATATATATATATATATATATATATATATATATATATATATATATATTAGTGAGATTATACCAATATATATATCTTTCTATTTTTATATATATATAAATTATATATATCTATCTATCTATCTTCTATATATCTATAAAAACAGAGATGTGTGTGCCACAGACGATTTCTGATTGGTTAATCCAATAATCACATCTCCTAAAAAACAATGGTTTCTACGCTCTTACCTTTACCATAAAATATTATGGCTTTATTTATTGTCCATCTTGGAAGGGTTTAATTTTTTAATTACTTGTTATTCACAAATTAAAAAAAATACGAAACTAAACTACACGAAATCAAACGCTCCGACAAACTTAATAGTAGTACTAGCAAGCACACGCGCACACACGCACACACACACGTTCACTACCGTCACGTTGTTATGGCAACCAAACAATGTTTACAAAATGTCTACGCACGTTCGTAGACATTTTGTAAACATTGTTTTTAAAAAATAAAAAATAATACTTCTATTATGTTTTAAACGACTGTAATAGTTTATTTTGGAAGTATATTTCATAAAGAAAATTGACAACCCGCTTTAAAAACAGAAATTACGAGTTTTATATATTTTATTCGCAGTTTTTTGTTGACTCTTCTGGCGGCCATGTTGTAAGCCCTAACGGTATTTTTGGAGATTACCCAAATAAATGTTATCAAAGGCAAGATAAGTTACTTTTCCACCAAACTGGATATATTTTTCGTGTTTTTATTCAATGTAACATGTTTATTCAGCTCGAAAAACGGGTTTGTATTACTGTACACATAAATTCGAAAAAGTTGTCAAAAACCAAATATATAACAAATACATGTTATCAAAGGCAAGATAAGTTACTTTTCTACCAAACTGGATATATTTTTCGTGTTTTTATTCAATGTAACATGTTTATTCAGCTCGAAAACCATACGGTGTTTACCGATGTATTGGAAAATTCAAGATGGCGCCTCACTCCCTCTTTAACACGGTAAGTTTGGGAAAAGGTGTTATAAATAAAAAACTAGAAAAAATACTATTAAAAACCCGCCGAATATATGTCAACCTATGTCACGGTAACATATTGAGCGAGTTTTTAACAGTATTTTATTCAGTTTTTTATTTATAACACCTTTTCCCAAACTTACCGTGTTCAAGAGGGACTAAGACGCCATCTTGAATTTTCCAATACATCGGTAAACACTGTATGGTTTTCGAGCTGAATAAACATGTTACATTGAATAAAAATACGAAAAATATATCCAGTTTGGTAGAAAAGTAACTTATCTTGCCTTTGATAACATTTATTTGTTATATATTTGTTTTTGGCAACTTTTTCGAATCTATGTGTACAGTAATACAAACCCATTAAAAATATTGTTTTTGATTTTGACAAAATATTGTGGTTCATTTGTATTTAAAAATATTGTGGTTCATTTTGATTAAAAAAAAATCATTTTGATTAAAAAAATTGTTTAATTTTAATATTTGTTTATTGTCTTAACTCATATCAAATGTTTTGCTTGTGTTCTGCTTCAAATATTCATATTCTTACATGCATAATTTTCATTTAATTTTATTAAATAAACTTCAATTTTACTACAAATCAAATCGTGTTCCTTCACTTTTTAAAATGTAATTTATAAGTAATTAAAGAACGCATTCTAATCTTTAAAATCTATAATACAACGAAATATTTAATTGCTTATAATACTTAAACAAACAACTTGTGTTTTTTTTATTATTTTTTTATTATTAATATTAGATGAGTTTCAGTATAAATCATCGTGTTCTTTATTTCAATCCAATTTGGAAGTTTTGTAAATGTATATGATGTTTATAATAACCTATGATTGCGTATTTATATACATTATTTTCCCTATCCTTCTGTTCATCGTACATTTTTTACTCCCAAACTTAAACATGGTGGGTGCATAGAATTCATTTACCGATACAAAAGAAATGATAAGTAAATAAATCCATAAATAAATATTATAAATGGTTTATTTTAATACTTGCCAGGATGCGGAGGAAAATGAATGAAGGGGGAGGGGAATGAAATAAAAACATTTTGGAAACAGATTAAGTTTGAAAGAATTGCTTTGCACAGAAAGAAATTAATGAAAAAAGAATAAAATTAAATTTCTTTCCTTCTTGATTTCTTTTAGTTTTTTATGAAAAAGGAAGTCAAAATTAAGACTATAAAAAACAATTTTTATTAAGAGCGAACCTCAGTCGTCAGGTCTGTAAAAAAAACGTGGAATAATCAAGAAATGTTTTCTAATACATTTTTTTTTTTTACTTATGTGTTCATTTGTCTCTTTGAAGTTCGTTTGTTTAATATATCGGTTTGCAATATCACTTTGTCATTCTGTCAGACTCAAATTTTAAATCTACATATCTATAAAAGTGAAAGTGTGTGTGTGTGTGTGTGTGTGTCTGTGTACATTTCCCTACGAAATAACTCTGTCAATTTTTAGTCTACAGACTCGAAATTATACAGGGTACTGAGATTTGGAAAAATCTATGTGATCGGTTTTTAGCCAGAACTTTGGCGATTAAGGGGTCAAAGTTCAACGATTTGAGCTTTGAGAACTCTAGCAAACTTCTCCGACAATTTTGGGTCTACACCCTTGAAATTTTAGATATAGGTTCCGTGGACATGGATCTAACTTAATAATTTGATTTGAGGCCCAAAAAATAAATTTTCAGGGGTCATAATAGGGGTCAAAGTTTAAAAAATTACCCCTTTTTTTTGCTCAGCATACACCTCCAAACACCCGGGCAACGCCGGGCACCCATGCTAGTGTATATATATATATATATATATATATATATATATATATATATATATATATAGAGAGAGAGAGAGAGAGAGAGAGACCATTTTAGTAACTTACCTACCCATTAATAATGTGACCGATTGTTAATATTGAATACATGATCACCTACACCACCCACTCATATATGAACGGACGATTTCATTTCTATCCGTCATTCCTCACGGTTGAAGCCTGTAATCAGACCCGTTTCTAATCCCCACTTGTTCGCCCCGTCCATTATTTTTGTAACCGCTACCTCACTGAATGGTCAGTAGAATCAAGGGCCTCCAGCCAAACGTATATATTCTCGCTCGCAGTTTTTTTTTCTCTGATTCATTTTCATTGAAAATAAAGAATGTTGAAAGGAAGTCGACCGGTCGTAAACTTTAAACTTAAAGACACGATTTTATTTTTCATCACTTGCTCTGATTTAGTCAATTTGTTTTTTATTGCACTAACATTTCCATCAATTTAGTAGCCTTTAGTTGCTTGTAAATCCTCCTTATATACAATTAGTCTCGGTCATAATCTGACTGGAAATAGTAATAACCAAAATGCCTGAAATAGTAAATAGCTTTTTCTAAAAAATGTCACCACTTATCAGGGCTTGAATGTTACTCGAGGATAACTGTAAATAAATGTAACCTGATCGGGTAGACAACATCTTAGTGATAGGCAGTGTTTGATTAGGGTAGAATTTCATTATTTATTGTTGTTTTAATTGGGCTTGAAGACAACTGCATTAGCTGAGTAAACAGACCTGTTGTACGAGTACACAACTTAGGCAGTTATATGTATTAAGCTTCATTAATAGCATTTGAGTTTATATTAAGAGACACATTAAGAGTGTTCGGAATTGTTGAGAGTGGTTAAAGCTATACTTGTGCAGCTGCAAAATAAAAACTCTCGCACAGAAAATGACTGAACAAATACTCTCAACAGCTCCTCAGTTAGAAGAGACGGAGAAGAGGAGAAAATAGACATTGTATACCAGATTACGAAGCTGTTTTTGAACCCTTTCAATACATGGTTACTTGTTTCGAGCAGTTCTGCTCCGAAAATGTGGTACCAATAATTCATTTCAAAACGTATATTCCTCTTATATAGGTAGTGGGGCATTTTCAGGGGTGGTAAAATAGTGCTGGTATATTCCAGCAGCCTTGGTAAAAGATTTGATTATTTACGGTCTAATATGAAGTTCCATCTCAGAAGCTTGCTGGAGCAGAATGCCCATCGAGTGGAAAGTCACTCATTTAAATTGTAGCTAAGTATGATTAAAGCGTTATTTGTGAATAAGATATGAGGTTCGTTATGGATGCATATATATTAACGAGCCACCTTAAATCTCATTGAACCACTGGCTAAATGTCGGAGGAGATATACCCAGAAGGATCATTGCGATTGATAACTTTTATATGTTGATGCATTGAGATTTCGACGTTAGGCATCGAGGACTAGTTTCATATTTTCATCGGAGAGAAAGGATTACGTAGTTTAGAACACTTGTTCACACATTTCCTTAGCTGTGGATCTTGTGTATTACAACTCTTTCCAAACCTATTAAATACCTTTGGAAAATCAAGAGCTCTAGATATAGAGGGGAATCGTTTCTCTGCAGATTCAGTGTTCCTTTGTGAGATTACAGTTAGCACATCATGTGTAGTGTTTGCAGCTGTATTGCTTGTCAGCGGGTGTTTTTTTTACTGACTTGGTATACAACACGTATACATCACTGTTATAAATATTTTGCTTATTATAAAGATATTATTAACTGCTCTGTGTTGAGATGAAAGATGCCGCTCTCCAGCATCATTGTATCGCGGGCAGGCTAACGAGGTTAAGTAGGATGTTATGAAGCATTTCCGCTTTAGACAGCATTTGATATGTTATACGTCAATCGGGGCTATTAGTGGTTCTAGCTTCTTGTTATACTTCTTTTGCTGGCATTAAGGTCAGGTTGTGTTACATCACATACATTAATGTGGATGTCGCTAATATTTTTAGTGTTCGGGGAAAAAACAAGGAGACGTTCCCTGATAACACAGAACTGATTTCGATTCAAAGTTTGAATATATATAGTGACTTGGAATGCCAGCCAATTATAGAAACATACAGGGTAAAAGGTTGTCCTTGGCTCAGCGACTATCAACGAATATATAACCTTATCTTTATGTTTTAAGAGGCGGGCATGACATTCAAATAAACTAGAAGCAAAATAGCTAGTAAAGTTATTGACAACATTTAAATGCAAACAGCACATATAAAGAAGATCTAAAGAATTAAGTTACGCTTTCGTGAACAATAATAATAGTCTCATCTTTCCGTGGTCCGGAACTTCCTATTTTAGTAAAAAATAAACGACAGTGACATCTCCATAAATGATCCATTCTGTACAATAAGAATATTTATTTTCTAATATCTGATTGTTACTTAGGGCGAGAATGCATTGCCATGGAGATGATAATTAATCCTGTGATGATTATATAAAAAGGTTAATTCATTTTCTAACAATGCTATCTATTTGCATTCGATAATACAGTATGCATATGCAATTTAATATGGTTTATTTTATTGAAACTGGCGATATATTGAACCTTTTTATCGCAGCAGGTGTATATCTGAACGGAGTGTTACAATCTTATGGATTAAATAGATTATAGCCTTAGAATAGTACTTAACTACCATCGGTATGCATTCGTCATAAGAAAGAGAATAGTACTTAACTTGGCATGCGTTCGTATCTGCTTAAGACCTATCTAAGAATCCATTTCCCCATTCTTTTTTTCAGACTCGCCGATAGTCAAAAGGATCATAAATCACTGATCCTCATTGCCAGACAAATTACTTATGAGAACTTGAGAGATACCAATTTACAACACTTAATTAAACGTGTAATTCGTTAAGATGTTAATTAATTAGTCCGACCCTTACATGAACCCTTACAAATATTTGCTTACTTGCATCGATCGTGCAATTCGATGGATTGAAGTACAGCCTATGACTGAAATAACTGCACAGTCGGTAGCAGAAGCGTTTATCTATGCATGGATATCTCGATTTGGAGTCCCGCTGCATGTTGTAACTGACAGAGGTAGTCAGTTTGAGAGCGATTTGTTCCAGAAATTAGCCAAGATAGTAGGTTTTTACAGATTGATGACAACATCATACCCCTTCAAATAACGGGATGATCGAAATAGCACACCGTACGCTTAAAGCGGCAATGATGGCTCGAAAGGAATCATGGATAAAAGCGATACCAGTGATTCTGCTGGGTATACGTAGCGCCCCTAAGGAATCAGGCTTTTCCCCTTTACGTCTGTTACTGGAGCTCCGATATTGATTCCTCAGCAGTTGACACACAAGCAGAGAGTAGAAGACCCTCCAGTTGATAACCAGTATATACGTAATTTGTGTGAATGGATGTCTCAAATTGATGTACTCAACAACGGAAAAGGATATATCCATGACAGTTTTTATACCGAAAGTGTTATCTTCCTGTGAAAAGTATGGCTCACAGTTGATTGAGTTAGGAAAATATTAGAAGCACCGTACTCAGGTCCTTATAAACTTTTGACTCGATCAGATAAGCATTATCAGATCGGATCGATATGAACAATGGTACCCATATACACGTATCAATAGATAGCCGTATATAGAACCTAGATAAAAACCGACACCACTAAGAAGATATATCTGGGAGCCACGGGTACAGTGTTTAAGGACATATATAGAAACTACGTAGTATCATTTAAAAAGGAACATGGGATAGAAACTAATAGGGATTGCGTACACGATAGCAGCGTGGTGGTACAAAAATCAGCAGTAAAAATAAAAACAAAAAGAGGAATACAACTGCATTAGGTGATTGGGTTAAGGAACTTAACAGAAATAATGAAAATTCTGAAGTAAAATGGCCAGTCGTGGGCAGGGGGAGGAAGTACAACCCCGGAAAATCAAAAAGGTGCGATCTATGTTTATTGGAACCATTCTACATAGTGATTTTCAAAGAGGAAATTTTGAATAAAAGACTAGATGCCATAGAGGGATGCCTACACAGGAATAGATTTCTGCTATCACGCCTTAAATGTAACTGAGGTATAATTTTTTACAACATTAAGGATCATCGGATGCTAGTATTAAATTTTAATGTAGAATTAAATAGCTAGACATGTTATAATCTAAATGAAGGATCCAAATCTTACATGCGAATATAGTGTCTATTATTCTAAACCGGGTAAAAGAATATAAATAAAGTATATAGCTCATCTGAAAATGGAATTTTTTTCCATTACGGTGAGCATTTTTGTATTCAGTTGTAGCAGTATTGGCGGGGAAATTAGTGATACCCTCTACAAATCAATAAAACAATTTAACAATAAAACTATCTTTTTTTTTATAAAAAATAAATTAGGAATTTGGGGGCTGAAAATGAATTTAATTGATTTTGTCATTTTACAACTTAAGTTGGTAGAATCCATGCTGATTTACTTATTTTCTTACTTTACTCCATATTCTAAATGTGTTATCCATAAATTCAGGAGTATACATCTTCTCATCGGAGTGTAACACATTATTAGCTATTGGGTGGTTTTGCTGCCAGAATAATAATTAGAGGATATGTACTATCTTATATAGATATCCAAGAATACAACACACGTATTATAAGCCATGAGCAGCATAAGTGATTAATAACAGATGTGGGTTAAACTCGTGGGGAAAAAAACATTTTTTTAAGATTTATAACATAATGTATATCCTTAAATTGTAGCGCGTTCTGGATTTGTCTGATTAAATTTATTATTAAATCATAGACACCTTCTAGTAATCAATGTACCGAAGATATCAAACGGCCTGAATTATCCCCCTTTAGCTATTATAGAAAATAAAAATCGACCCAGTTTCCGACAGAATTAACTAGTAGCAATTAACAACATAATTGGATTATCTCTCTTCATAATTGTCTTTAGAAACGATATGCAAACATATACAATAGAATAACAATAAATGTTAAACATTAGTAATAAATAGATTAGAATACCTCACTCGAAATGTTAAATGCCTTAGATTTTCTAGTGAAAACTTCTCATGACTCGGTTCTTAAATAAGGATACGAAAATTAAGCGATATATTAATATTTAAATCAGCCTTTCCATATCTATAACAAAGGTAAATCTTTATCAAATGCTTTTCCCGTTAAGGGATTGTTCCTTTTTTTTTCGTTCTCTTCAAGAAATGCTTCATTGTCAAAAGTGTGTTTATTCATAAAGTCTGAGGAAATGCTAGTTTTGGAAAATTTTCAAACGATATAATGTTTGAAATTGTTCGACTGGGCATGGAAACAATTGTAACGTTAAATGAAATACACTTTTTGTTGCCATCAGCACCTTTTTTGAAGTCTTGATTTTTCTTTCATAGTATATATATATATATATATATATATATATATGTGTGTGTGTGTGTGTGTGTGCGCGCGTATATATATATATATATATATATATATATATATATATATATTTATATATATATATAGTTGTAGCGTTATTGTGCGTGTGTGTCGATGTGTACAACCCTCATACGGTTCAAACCGCAAGACCGATCGTAGCAAATCATGGCCTCATGATAGTCCTCCACTCAGAGATAGTGCACGCCATTTGTCAAGGTAAAAGGAAAGGCCATAGCCTTTGTATACATGCTCTCCTACAACCAACACATTTGGATCAATTCTAACCAAACTTGGGTTGATCATGGTTAACACCATTTTTCAAGGTTAAGATCAAAGGTCGAGATCATAGCCTCTGTATATATAGTCAACTACTGTCCACATCACTTAACTGTTCATGACTAAATTGATGATAATCTCTCACCTAGAGATGGTGCACACTATTTTAAACGTCAAGGTTGAATATTAAGATCGGGACTATGCTGTACGCTCTGGTACCCATTTCGCATGTATACAAGCGTAAAGTAAAATCCCGTGCAAAGCGCCGGTATCTTGGCCAATGTCTTAGATTTAAGCTTCTGGGTTTTACAGATAATAAATTTAATACACATCAAGGCTTAGATGTTTCTAATGCGAATATATCACATTGGAACAACGTGATTGAACTAGGAGATTGGCGACGCTTCTGTCTCCATTAATGTTAGCATATACTTCCAGTATTCATTCTGATTTAACACATTTATTTAAAATCTCGCCGTAAATTTCATTTCTTCAAAACGAGTAAATATGCCGGTCGTTTCTTGCCATAACATTGAAGAACATCCCGAAAAAAAGGAGAACGATGGATAATCATGTTCGTATGCATGATTATGAATATTTTCTTTAAAATTAAAGTGATATATTCTATGACGGGGTTCCAGACGAGAAAGAGGTTTACAAAGACGAATGTGACTATATTAAAGGAATCTCATGCAATTTATGCGGTTATCATTTGTATATTTTGAAATTGAGATTTTCCTCATATATTTTGATGTCATATGCTACAACTTATGTTGAAGTAACATTTTTACAACTAAAACTGCAGATGGAATAAATGCATCTTAGTATTTGATCCGTTCGTTTTTTTTTTCATCTAGGGTGAGGATCGCTAATTTAAACTTAAAACTTAGGTACTCTCTTATTATCTTCAAAGTACACATAAGAATTACCATCCCTTAAAAGCTACTCGATGTTCAACACATATAACGTAATGTTATCATCATAAATTTGATACTATACATTAAATAATGCACAATAAATTTATGTTGATTCGTACTTAAAGTGTAATATTAGTTAATATTGACTTTGTTCTACACAACGTCTTCCACTGATACATTTTTATATAATAATGAGTTTATATATATACGATTGGTGTGGCGTATGTTAAAAGCACACAAATGCTCTAGCGTCATATATAGCTTCTCCCAATCTAATCATCCCCACATGCACGTCGTGAGTTCTGCCACGCTAACGGGGCTCTGGTGAATTGTGAGTGTTCAGCGCGAGAACACTGAATCCCACTGCTTGTGGGATAAGGTTTTTGAACAAAAGGTTTAGGGTAAGGTAACCCTGACAAAAGCCTCCAGAAGAGGTAAGGCCCTGTTGACTGGTGCATTCATGACCTACCGGCATGTGGACCATGCTCTGGTGGCCAGCTACCTAAGTCCCAGTCATGGGTAAATGACATTAGGGGAGTAGAAGGAGTTCCTGTAAGCCGTTGTGGAGGCAATTCGTCTAGGAGAGGACAACTCTTATGAGCAATCTGCGGACAAAGCAATTACCAATCATCTTGCAATGGTTTGTAACTGGGTTATTATTACTGAGACTTAAAGAGTGGCACTCGTGTCGTGCAAGCGCTTGCCACTTTAATACAACGATGTACAGATCTATCTTTTATCTTTTTTCTTTCTTTATCTGTCGGTTATTTATATTGCAAGTCCTATGGCGATGGAGGAGTGACAACGTATACAGACTTGACCAGTTGGAAGTACATAGTCACAAATCTGCACAGAGGCGACAGGAACCCTATCTTAACTTCGTAGGTGTGCCTTCACATGATCGAGGCCAACTCCGGGGCGGGGGTCCTTTGACTGAGCTGCCCTATTCAGGGAGAGCACTGATCAGCCAATCTCTTGGGAAAGTGCTAGAAAAGGTGCACCAAAAATTGTCTGCCATACTATCACTGGTTAGTTTTCGGCGGCTAAGGGTGGTTCATGTAAGCAGGTAGACAACAAGAATGTACCTCCAAAAAGGAGTATAATTCAATTCATGCTGTTGGAATGTACGCACTTTCTTTGATAAAGCGCCATCCAACCTTCCCGGGCCCAGGACAGTGCTTTTCACTGCAGACCCACGGAGACTTGATATAGATAACGCTGCTCTGTCAGAGACTCGCGTCTCTGGAGAAAATCAAATTACAGAGGTGTCATCAGGCTTTACTCTATTCTGGATTGGTAAACCGGAGGGTATCCGTAGAAATGGTGGAGTCCGTGTTGCGATTAAAACATCCTTGCTTGATACTATGGAATTTCTTTCCAGTATCTGTGATCGAATCATGAAACTTCGTGTACCTCTCTTACATAACAGATTCATCACGCTTCTTTCGGTTTATGCACGAACCCTTCAAGCGAATGAAAATGACACCTTGTGGTTCTATGAGTCTCTGCACTCTGTTGTTGCATCTACACTAATTAGTGAAAAACTTGTTGTTCTTGGTGATTTCAATGCCCGTGTTGGGAAAGACTATCAGACCTGGATTACTCTTGGCCGCTATGGTATCGGTACCATAAATGGTAATGGCCTTAAGCTACTAGAGCTCTGTTCAGAATTTAATCTTGCTATCTGTAACACGTTTTTACGCCGTAAACTGAAGCACAACGCTACTTGGATACATCCACGTTCAAAGCGTGGTCACCTTCAACCTCCAGAGAAAGTCACCTCGATATAAATTGCTCAATTTGTATGTCACATCTGCCTCAAGATGTGCAAATCTGCGGCAGGAGTGCAAAGTCATCTGAGATGGCATGAACGACAAGATTGGGAGAACTCAATGTGATGGCGATCATTTGGAAAGATGAAGCAATCATATACACACACACACCGCACACACACATACATACATACATACATACATACACATATATATATATATATATATATATATATATATATATATATATATATATATATATATATACTATTATTCGAGCAAAATCCAAAATTATAACAAATGTGTTATTTCCATTATGCTTCTGGGTTTTAAATAGATGGACAAAAACTGACTAAAATGGCATTATTACGCGTCTGTTGTTTCATACTTATCGAAACCATAGATAGATAACAGAATTTCTGAGGTAACCGATTCCATGAATATTTTTTTAATGCTAATTTATTTAGAGGTATCTAATCCTCCTCTATCTTTTTTTTTAACATGTTTTTTTTTATCGCCGTTGTAGTGAACAGTCTTTGTCATTCGTTTTATGTTATCTTGTTGTTTTGGCTTTTAGTTAAAAAAGAAAGAAGGTAGAGGTAAATCATGAAGTCATTGAACAAATAATGAAAATGGCAAAAAGGTAAAAGCAGAGTGGGAGGAAGAAAATAGAATAAAAATAAAGAATATATTCAACGTTTGCCATGTAAAGAATAGAGGAAATAATATTTGTTCGTCCGCATCAACGCCGAAGGCGGAATACGAAAAAACAAAAAAACAAATAATAATAATAATAATAATAATAATAATAATAATAATAATAATAATAATAATAATAAAATAAATAGGTGACAGACTGTTACAAGTGCAATAAAAGACACGAAAAGTGTATATGTGTGTATATATAGTAATAAATAAGTATAAAATAATACAAAAGCAACCACAAAATGAATAGTGGTGACAAAAGTACCGAAAATAAGTTTTTTTTTTACTTTTCTCCCATAAAAAAGAAAATAGAAGGGAGAGGAAACCACGGATACAAAGCACCCTTCGTTTCTATTTTTCGCTGTATAGCATTAGGCTGTAACGGGGGAAGAAAAGTAAAACAAAACAAAAAAAATATATAATAAAAGCGCATTAATAGGGTAGCTCAAGAGTCGGATTAAAATGAGGGTGGATCTGACAGGGATGGGGTCAGACCACGCGAGGAAGTTTTCTTTTTCTTTCTTTATCTAAATCAACAGAAGGACAATCGTGTGGCATCGTTGGCTAAAATAACAGGCGTGTTTCAGACCGATTGTTAAAGTGTGAAAAGAGCGGGTCCATCGTGTACAGAAAAGCAATTGACAAAAAGTTAAATAAAATAATAACAGCAATAATAAGAAAAATAATAATAATAACATGATAAACATGTTTAAAATATAGAAAGAGCAGAGATTTAGCGTTGTGGGATGACGTATTGGTTGGTCACATTTTCTTTTTTTTTGCAGAGGGCTAAACATTATTGTAAAAAAAAGATGGAACACAAAAGATGCATTGACCGTCGCACGTTGACACAGCGAACGAACTGCCAGTGTATGGAAGGTGCGAAAACATATATTTATATAACAACAATGCACTCATAATCTGCTTGTCTGACTTACAAATACATGTCTAACGCCTACTTCTCTATTACCAAGCAACATCTTTCTTGCTTTATTCTATACACGCACCCTCTGGCATATTTATGTTAGTCAGGTCACTATGTCCTTCTTGTGCATTTATCGTAGAAAGGTGATTTTAATTTGCAAACCCAGACACGACCATTTTAAATATTCTAATGAAACATAATAATAATTGAAATATATCACCACAATTATAGCTCATATCTTTTTTGAATACACAAAAATTATAGCTCATATCTATTTTGAATACACAAAAACGAAAAAATTTGTAAACTGTAGCATTACTTAATCTTATCTTTGCTGACAGTGCTATAATTATTTCACATTTTATTCACGCGGTTATCTAGTCATCACATTGATCTATTTATTTACATTTTGTATTAGCATTGACTTTTTTTAATATTACGCTGCTATAAAAGGTATACTAATATTTTATTTACTAGGAAAATAAAGGCCAAAAAAGAAAAACACACTTTCTCCATGCACAATTGGTTACGCCAATCACAGCTTATCGGCCTGAAACTCATGGTAGTTTTAGAAATATTTGTCTCAGGTTTTGGTTGTCAAAAACTTTGCTTATCTTGTTGTTCCAAAAATTATGTCCTGTCATATAGCATTGGCACACAGCTATTTTAGTAAATTCATTCTAACAATCATTTCAGTCTTGTGCCATATAAATTGTACTATGTTGCTAGGGCGTAAGTACCAGGTTTAAAGTGGTTTTGAAAATACAATATCCTAGGAGAAACGCAATGTAATCAAAAAGTTCCCCGAAAAAACCTGTTAGTATTACCCAGTAGACGGGCCTCAAGCGATGACCAATAAACTAAACACTTTCCAAAAAAGTAAGCATAGGCTATAAGGGCAAACCTAATATGACTGAACTCAACAACAACAAATCACCATCGAACTTGATTTTCAAATTCGTTTTGTTGATTTTTAGAAATAGTTTTTTAGGGTGGATAAGATATATTTAATATAAGAATTGATTTTGTGTTCCTATAGTGAGCCATTAAATTTTGAGATGAATTGCATAAAAATATACACATATCAAATCATATACATATATTTTGTTACTGTTATTCTACCTTAAACAAGGCACAGGGAACTTTGTATTAAGTGACTACTATCTGGGACCGAACTTTTAGGGGTACTATGTAAGGCGTTGCCAGTGCGATATCTTTTTACATTACCTTTGAACATCTTTATGTCAGTACAGTCTGGAAAACAAGAAAATAGGAGAAATTTTAAAGTGTATCAGAAGGAATAATCTATATTTGACTGGAAGGCTTTACGGCGTATAAAAATCTTTATAGTATAGATGTGGAGTTTTGCTGCTTGACGGGTTTTGTCGAGTAAGTACAAGGCTGGTCCAAGTTGGCCAGACCACATTCCATAAGATACTTGTCAACGAAAATACAGGCTGGTGTTTAATTTCTGGAGCAGGACCTCTCAGATTGGTGACTCTTTTCTAACCTTGTTTAGAAACGGGGCAGTAGTAGCATATACAACAGAACAAATGTAGCAACCATATGCATAGGCGAATAGTGGTTTTGTAAAGGTACATAATACTCTTATGTGCGAACAACGTTCTAGCGTGAAAGAGTTAGCCCATCTTTTTTGCACTACCCTTGGAAATGCCCTAAGTATATTCGTTACAATTAATGTTGCATGTGATTATTAAGTCTAAGCATTTGGACGAAATATTTAAGATAGTATATCATTAGCTATATCAATTTATTAAATAAAACGTAGCTAAGGCTTGGCAGCATTGAACGTTACCATCCAGTCATATCCACCGTTCACTAGAGATTTGAGTTCGTTCCTGTATGTTTTAGCCGTTTTCTTTGATAGGTGGTTCTTTTTCCTCTCGAGTCTGTTTTGTAGCGTAGTGTCAGTTTAGTAAGTAAATATATCTATTTCAGAGACTTATCAGGAAAGTCATTTATGATTAGTAGGAAGCAAAATTTTCTGAAAATCGCCACCAGAGTTTTTCTTACATATATGTTCTTTTGTTTTGACTTACTGGATGACCCCGATTTTTCTCTTATCTAAGAAATATTTGATTATGTATTCGTTCAGTAATGGCATAATAATTAATCTTTATAGGAAGACCATGGTGCAAAGCTATATTAAAGCCTTAGATATGTCTTACGCTAGCATGCCAGGTATATAGGTTCAAGTGCCAGGAAAATACTTTCAAAGATTCTAGTTAAGATATCTCTATTAGAAAGTGCATGTCTAAATTCATACTGTCTCTTGAAAAGGAAGGTATAGATTTGAAGGTAATAGGCTTGTGAGGTAAAATATTATGACTCGAACATTTTAGCAAAGACATGACGGATACTAATGGGACGATAAGTGAGTGTGCCAGTTCCGGTGCCATAATTTTAAAAACTGTTATAACAGAAATAGTTTATCATCAGTCCGAAAAGCAAGATTCTTCAAGGATTTTGTATACAGCCGAGGCAAACCCAGCAGGTAATTTTCTTATTAAGATTGCAGGGATGAGATCAGACTCACACGCCTTCGGACGATGTAGGTTTTATTTTGCCTCACGAACATAAGAAGTAATTTTCAGATCATCGACATTGGCTTCTGTTTGTTTCTAATTTCTGCGACTCATTGGGTTTTGTGGTGACTTCAGACCCCCACACTTGGTTACGACTATTTCACTTTTACAATTATTTCTAGCTTTTGTATACTTTTGTATATGTTTGTTTATTTATAGTAGACTTACGTCGGATAGGTCTGTGGTAGTCATGTTTAATTTGTGCTAGAGCAGCTGCGCAAGTAGAAGTGAACCATTGGGGTGAGTGGATTTTGTTAACTAATTTGCACCATTAACTAAGTTCATTTGCGCAAAATTTCTCAGGGAGTTAAAGATGCTACGCCATGGGGTGCATTAGATAAGATTCCTGATAGCTTTTATGTCAATATTTTGAGGTAACTTCTTGTTTTGAACAATCTTCCCTCAATTTGGAAGCGAGAGTTTTAACGGTTTTCTACAAGTTCGGTAGCGTGATCAGAATATCCCAGTAGACTAAATGCATTAGGAACCAATCGTCAGGAACCACGGTCAGAAATAGATCTAGCAATGAGGTTTGATAATCTGGAAGACGGCCGGGAACGTGACTGTCTGTGGCATGGAACGAAATGTAGTCAATCGGTGTGTGATGCTACCAGCTGCGTATGTGACTAGAGAAACGACGCACAATGTAACATTTAATGGCATTAACAGTGTAGACATAGATTATTACATATATATATTACAGGGGTTCGATTATCAATATTATGACAACTACCAGTTAAAACAAAATAGCATATAATTTTAAGAGATTCTTCACATATTCCCATATGAAATGATTTATTTTTACATGAAAATGTCGTGTTTCTAGTATAAGGTATTTGTATTATAAGCACCGGAATTATTATATTCCAAATAAGACACATTTTCGCTATAATCGTGAGGACATACTAATATCTTTATAATACTTCCAGTAGCTGTATATCCAAACAGTGACATTCTCTCTTCCTCTATTCTGTCTCTTCCTTTCTTTCTGTTTAACCCCCCCTATCTCTCTGTCTGTCTGTCTGTCAGTCTCTCTCTCTCTCTCTCTCTCTATATATATATATATATATATATATATATATATATATATATATATATATATATACTAGCAACAAACGTACCCGTCGTTGACTGGGTTCAAAAACAGCCTACAGAAAATGGACTCTGATTTATGAAAGTATCATGAATTATGAAAAGGAAGGGTTGTAAATAGATAGCTTCGAATTTTTTTTTTTTAATTACATTTTCACCCCAAACAAGGCACATTGCCACTTTGGTGTAGGGGGCTACTATCAGGGGAAACATCTACTGGGGTACTATGTAGGGATTAGGGCAGCGAGATGTTGGTTCACGTTGCACTTGAACTTATGCATGTCAGTACAGTTGGGGAAGCAGTGACCCGGGATGGAATTCCAAAGTCTAGCAGTTCTGGGGAAGAAACTACTGGAGTAGAAGGATCTTTTACATCTAGGGATCTCTACAGTGTGGGGGTGGGATTTTGCCGCTTGTCGGGTCTGTCGAGGGTGTTCACGTCGTGGGGGCACAAGTGCTTGCAGTTCTTCAGAGCATTCACCATTATAATACTTGTAAAACAGGCAGAGGGATGCAACGTTTCGACGATGGGACAGAGGCTGCAGTTTTGATGCCAGTTTAGGGCCTATCAGATTTGCGACCCTCTTTTGAACCCTGTCAAGGAGCGAGAGACAAGTAGCCGATGCACCGGCCCAAATATGACAGCAATACTCCATACATGGGCGAATAGTGGCCTTATAGAGGTACAGGATACTTTCGGGTGTTAAAAGTTTTCTAGCACGGTAGAGAGAGCCCACCTTCCTTGCAGCGGCCCTGGCAATGCCCTCGTTGTAATTGTTCCAACTCATGTTTCCAGTGAACGTTAGGCCAAGGAGCTTGAGAGACGTACTCTCAGATAAAGAGTCGTTGGCAATTGCTATAGGTGGTAGAGAAGGTTTCTTGTAATTATTGAATGAAACCAGTTTTGTCTTGGTGGCATTGAACGTTACCATCCATTTTTGTCCCCATTCCACTACTGATTGGAGGTCATCCTCTAGTGTTTCTGCCATTACTTTAGATATATGTTCGTTTGTTTTCCTGTCGTGCCTGCTATAGTGTGTGGTGTCATCAGCATATATCCCCATCTCAGAGGCAATCTTGTCGGGGAGGTCATTTATGAATATCAGGAACAGCAGAGGTCCCAGGATAGATCCCTGGGGCACTCCCGCATTTATATCATATTGTTTAGATGTACGACCGTCGAGGACAACCTGGATTTTTCTCTTATCTAAGAAGGATTTAATTACGTTAAGTATTCTACCAGTGATACCGTAAGATCTAATCTTCCTGAGGAGACCCTCATGCCACACCCTGTCAAAAGCCTTAGATATATCTAGAACTACCGCTCGTCCCTCTCCCGCTTTGTCCAGTGAATGGTATATGCGTTCAGAGATTACAGTGAGGATGTCTGCCGTGAAACGGGCTTGTCTAAATCCATATTGACGGTCGGTCAGAAGTTTAGCATCTGTAAGGGGCTGGACTAGAGCATGGTTAATTAAGGTCTCAAATATTTTGGCAAAAAGTGGGAGGAGGCTAATAGGGCGATAATTTAATGGGTCAGTTCTTTCGCCAGAATTCTTGAATACTGGTACTACAGAAGCAGTTTTCCAACAGCTCGGAAAGCAAGATTCATTAAGGCATTTGTTGTAGAGTTTGGAGAGAACTGGAGCTACTTCGGCTGAGCACTTTTTTAATAGCACAGCTGGGATGAGGTCGGGTCCCCATGCTTTGGAAGTGTCAAGGTTTTTTATGATAGCATGCACCTGAGCAGTAGTGATTTTCAGGTCGTCTAGCGTGGCGTCTGTCCGCATAGGAAATTGAGGTAGGGGGTGGTTTAGAGGGTCCAGTGTGGAGTTTGAGGCAAACCGACTGGCAAGCATGTTAGCCTTCTCGGTTAATGAGCAAAGAACCTCGTGATTGTTGGTTAATGGGGGAATTGTTGATTGCCCATTATTTACTACACTGTTGTAGATTTTCCAGAAGTCACGAGTTCCTAGTTTTTGTGCTTCGATGCGTTTTTTCGTGGTTTCCGTAAATTCCCTCTTAGCTGTCGCTATTTCTTTCTTAACGTTACTTCTAGCTTCTATGTACTTCTGTCTGTTTGAACTGGACTTATGTCGATTAAACCTGCGGAATGCATGCTGCCTTTGAGCAATGGCAGTTGCGCAACTCGAAGTAAACCATTGGGGAGAGTGGGGCTTGCTATAGAATTTCCGCATGGGAACATGTTTTTTGGGGTATTTTGGGGTATCAAAACCAACGCAAAATATGATTAAAGTAAAATTAAAATAGATACACCCCATAATATATTATACCATACTTGTTCACATTGAAATCCTTATTACAATATTCTGTGGATCTATATTAAAAAAACCCTTGTATAAACTTTAGTTTATAAAGTTTGTGTCTAATTCCATTCTATGGAGGCCAGGCGCGAACGCAGACCCCACAATTTTATTATACCATCCGTATTTAAGTTTAAACATACTTATCAAATTTTTATTATGTACATTTACATAAAAAAAAACACTTGTAAACGTTTTTTTTTAAATTGTTAATTTTTTTTTTATTTCCATAAATAATAATTCCTTGGTGGACAAGATGCGTACGCAGCCCCCACAGTATTAATGAATCATCATTATGCCATATGAAAAATACCCATGCCTGTGTCTCGATACATTTTCTATCATTATATGTGATTAGTTTTCTATCATAGTCAAGCATATAGGAGCATATTCCTGACCAGACACACACACAGACATTCAGCTTTATTTTATATTATATATATATATATAATACTGAATTAATTCATTGATATATCTATCTATCTCTCTCTGTATGTCTGTATGTCTGTCTGTCTCTCTCTCTCTCTCTCTATATATATATATATATATATATATATATATATATATATATAGCATTGATATGTAAATTTATATAACATTTTGAAGCATATTTATCGCTATTTTGTTACCGTTCCCAATCGCTCCATTCATTTTTTGCACGCTTTTTAACAGCAGAAACAAAATTCAAATTCATACGATTTTCTTGTTACAGTTACAACTAGGCTGAACATTTACTGAGAAAACAAGTGTTATCAATGAGGTATTTGCCCCATCATTGACACAACGGCGGTTAAAGAGAGTTGGCAATGGTAACGAGAGACTCAAAGATGAAGACGATCGTGAACAACCGAATGCGATTGAAAAAACATATTTGAAAGTCTTAGTTTAACCGATCTCCGCAAAGCTACAGAAGAATTTGCTGTTGAACTCGAGGTCGACCACTCAACAATCATTCGCCATTCAAAGAGAATAGAGAAGTAAAAAGTTGAATAAATTGGTGCCGTCTGAATTGAACGATAATAAGAAAACCATTGTTTTGAGGTGTCTTCCGCGTAACAAAAACGACTCATTTCTCGACCGAATTGTGACATATGATAAGAGGTAGATCCTTTACGAAAACTGGCGACGTTCGGCAAAGTGGTTAAATTCAGAAGAAGCTCTCCAACACTTCCTGAAGCCAAAATTTCACACCAAAAAGTTTATCGTGAGCGCTCGCTGATATACAGCCAGTCTTATCCATCACAGCTTCTTGACAGCGGGCGAAACGATTACGGCGAAGTACAGCCGAAAAATTGAGGAAATGTACCAGAAGCGCCAACATATAGGTTTGAGATTAGTCAAAATGTAAAGACCGATTCTCTTCCATTACAACGCCTGTTCGCATGCTGCTCAACTGACGCTGAGAAGCTGTAGAATTAGTCTACAAGACTCTTTCTCATCTGCCATATTTACTGGGCCTCTCGAGCAGATTATAACTTTTTCAAGCATCTTGAAAACTTGCCGCGTGAAAAATGCTTCCAAAGAAGGGATAATGCCGAATAGGCCTTCATCGCGTCTAAAAGACCGGGTTTCTATTCTAATGGAATTAATAAACTCATTTCTCGTTGGCAAAAATGTATCAGTTCTAATGGTTCTTTTTTTATTAATAAAGTTTATTATGAAAGGAATTATACACTAGTTCCATGCCATGAAAACATCGATTAGGTTCCATTCTTAAAACAAATGTGTCAAATGTCGATGCATGATTTATTTGCATTTGAATTATAAAGAAATTTAGTCCAGATAACAACACAAACAGACATATATAGTAATTATGGTAATGAATATACTAAAATAACATTTATACTAGCAGTGACCGTTAACCGGTATAACGCGGTGGAAGAATGCCCTCTCCTCGTAAAAATATAAACGACGGTTGTTGTTGATGGTGGTGGATAATACACAACGTCCTAATGTTAGGACACATCTAAATTCCTAAAAACGTCGTATGGAATAGACATGACCAACCTCGTTATGGTAATAACCGCTTTCGGAATAGAGACGCCTATTTCATGAGTTGGGGGAAACGTTCAAAGTATTTGACCCAAGTTAAACCTTGATAAACATTCTCAGCATGGTCAGCCGCAAAGACTATAAACTCTAAAATAAATGGGGTGGGTGGCAGTGTGGTGCGGAGTTTATCCCGTACATATAACAGTGAATTACAGTGCAAAAAGCATTCCATTATATCTCGATAAATTCTTGTTTCCGCCAGAGTTAAAATATATTGCCTTATACAGCAGAATATTAAACCTTTAGAAGTCGTCAGTTTAATAGTACTTTTTAATGTAAAAAAATATGTAAATAATGTTACTGAAAATTGGTGAACTGACATCATTTACGACGCTGAACCAACGAAACCACGACATTTGTTAGTAGATGCATAAAAACAAACTGAGATAGCTGCTAACTTGTGTATACGACAGTTATAACTATTGTGTTTGTGTAACTCTAAGCTAAATGTTTTGGTTAATTTTTTTAACTTTTCAAAATAGACAAAAAGCGACGATAGTAAAGTACAAATGATTTCAAATAATGCGTGACGATTAAGCTGCCGTATAGATAAACTACTGATGTGCCCCTTTTGTATATGATTGTGTGTAATCCGAAATAATAGAGTTTAATAGTCGCATCCAATGAGAAAGGCGGAATATAAGTGGGAAGAAATCACACACATATAATTTAGCCAAATTACATACTAGCATTTTTAATAGAAGGGATCTCTTTTCTGTATCGGTAACAATTAAACTTTAGAAAAATATTATTGAAATGATCCAAAAGATTTCAACTTGAGGATTAATCTACATTGTAAATCTTTTATATAAAAAAGAAACCGTTAGGTTTGTTTTCTGTTGTATTGTTCAATCAAGAATATTGTAATAAGTGTGAATGAGTTTATTTTTCCCCTCGGAAATAAGTTAGTTAAATAATAGTGTGAGAACTTTTACGATCGATCGCAGAAAAAAAAAAATTAAGTTAGTAGTCTATTTATTGAACGAGTCGTAATTGAGGAATAACTGGCAAAATAGTCGGTATCCTTTAAGATGAAAGGAGAATAACATTTTCTGTAACAAAATTCACATGAAAAGGAAATGTTACATCAAATAACTTGGAAATAGAAAGGATTTGCTAAAAACAAGTATATATATTTATAGATATAGATATAGATATGAAGGTATGTATGTGTATAAGTGAGTGTCTATTTGTGTATATACACATCTGGATGCATATATATATTTATATACATGAGGGTTTATGTAGGCGAGTGTCTATACATGTATGTATATATATATATATATATATATATATATATATATATATATATATATATACATATATACGCGTATGATTGCATACACAAACGTGCATACATAGCCTGATTAATATATAAGTTCTGAAAACCACCTGTAGAATTGGGAATGCCCCAAAGCAACAACTTCTAATAATGAAGTCTGACTGTTTAAAAGGCAGTTTCCGCTTTTTACACATTAAATTCATTAAGTTTCTCCATCCGTAATTCCTCCATATCAATTCCCCTTTCTTTTTGGAAACAGTAATTAACGATTGAATTAATGAGTTTACTTTGGTAATTGGATTAAAATGCGGACACTATGCTAATGCTTGTATTCATATCGCTGATGATAATAATCTTTTGGTGATTCGCAACTCTCAAAAATTCTCATACGATTATTTTTCTCAAGAATCCTACGATGGAAATATTTCCATACTATTAATGTAACAGGAATATTAGTTATTTTTTTAATATTTTATATATTTGTATTTTTGTTTATCTTCGTCATATTGAAGATAAATGAAAAAAAAATATACGTATTAAAGCAAGCTCGATGATTCTCTAGTAATATTATGAAAATTAATAAGTGATATTCAATTTCTGCTAGGAAAGCCTGTATTCGCGTTATCCTTCATATTTGCTTTCTATATTAATAATTGTGAATTGCATATACTTACACGTGCAAATAGAAATTTGATCACTACTTGAACTGCAAGAAACTGTTCTTTATACTTTTCTGTGCTTTGCTTTAAAAAAATGTTTACCCGCCAAAAGTAGTGTAGACTTGTAAATTCACACGTGTCCGTCCGTCTGTCGTCCGTCCGCTCTTTTCTCAATTATTACGCTTTGATTTTGACACAATCATTTGCCCTTATATGAGTAAGAATGTAGTAGAACGGATGTTCCGGGAAAACTCTCATTGCCCTCTTAGAGGTTCCTTTCTGGTTAAAATAGCTAAAATTGTCACTTTTTGCTTATTTAAAGAAATTGATACCAGGGGGTTTTATAGAACTTTCTGAAAAGTGGTAACTGATTTCTATATACTTTTGTTTGTTTATACTTCACCATAACTCTTGGGTGTGACCCAGGGAATCTCTTTTCGGGCTAATAAAACACTCATTTCTAGGACTATTTTACCATATAGGTCCCAAATTTTATGTGTATGTATTTAGCAGTTTTGCATGGTGCTGAACTTATGTTTAAGCTTTGTGGATATTTAAGGCTGAATGGAGGGCAAATGATGGAATAAGTCATTTCTGTTGTTGCATGGTGTAAAACGCAAATTTACAGGATCTAAAGCCTAAAACAGCACAGTTTGTTCATTTTTACCAGGATTTTACGTCCCGTTTTGGATCTAAATGGAGGGTGCGGCAATGCTGAACTTCGTCATTTTATATGCCTCCTTCATTTTGCAGGAACGGGGGACCATCCATGCTTCACTTGTTTTTATAAAAAATCCCCCCTGTTTAATAATTTTAATTCATGGTATTCTCTACATAGGTATAGCTTCTTATTTATTTCAACATTGTCTTTTTTCAAACTTATATTTAAAAAATGGCCGGAGTTAGCTATATTTACAAGTAATCGAATTGTGTTCATTGTGTCTATTCTAATAATCATATAATAATATTATCAAGCATGTTGTTTTCTTTTTACTTACACCAAACAAGAGATATTATACTAGAGCTTGCAAAAGTAATACGCTATAAAAGAAAACATACTTCTAAATAAAAATATACAACTCATTTAAAAGATTATTTAATGAACAATATTACATTTACTTAAACGAGTCAAGAATATTTTTTCAGAAGTTAAGCAACTATCGTTTTAGCTTCTTAATATTAAAAAAATAATGAATGAATAAAATATTAAATAAAAATAACCCCTACTTTACTTTATTCGCCCGGAAATTTAATCTTTATTTTATATTGTATATGTGTAAATGGAAAATAATGCATTGTCTGTAAGAAAAGGAAAAATAACCATGTTTGGACAATTTGCGTTAGTTCTCTTTGCAATCCGATACAACGAAAAAACATGGAGTTTATCTTCAAACGTAATTCAGCAACATCATCTTGTGCAAATGCAACTAATAACGTTGACCATTCTAACGCTCGCACTAAACATTCAATCTTCAACAACCAGGAGGGTGTCGCTTACAAGTACATATCATAAAATTCTCGTTCGACATGTTGTGTAGATCCCCAAGTTTGACACACATATTCTCAAATTCAGAAATATCCACTAGAAGGCTGTATCGGATGAAATGTGTAAGAAAAAAAACACTCAATATGAGAACAGTTATTCGGATTATCTACTTAACAAAAATTCTCAAACCTCATGTCAGAATAGTAATTGTCTGTATCAGAGAATCAGCAACTATGTTTCAGAGCCAAGCTGGAGGCCGAACACGGTACCCCCGTAATAATAATAAAGGGTTGGGTTCGAAACTCCTAACAAACGGTTCCCCAGTTCGATACAAAACACCTGATGAAGGCGGGAGGTCAAAACGGCCGAAACGTTGTGACGATAACAACCAAGATGTGGAAGTCAGTCCGACAATCTCACTCATGTCAGAAATTCAAAATAAAAATCTTAAAAGGTGGCGCTCTATAAATATTGGCCGTATCTACAGATAGAGTGACGATATACATAGTTAATGTAAAACAGAATTTAAATGTAGTGTGTTGGTGAGCAGATGAAAACTATTATTATGCAACTATAAAACAGGAAAACAAGAAGTGCTAATCCAATTCCATCTTTTTTTTTTTTTGAGACAAATAGAAGTAAGAAATAGTAAAAATAAAGGAGAGGACAATACAAACAATGATTAAAAATGTACAGGGCTATTATACATTGATTTTAATGTAAAAATCCCCAACACGAACGTTGGGGCATTTAAACGCGCTGGAGCTGTGCAAGGAGCCATTCATCGTTAACAAAATGCGTTTACATGGTGTGTAATGCCTGGTCAAAGGGAAAGGGAACTAATGTAAATATAAGCTAGCTTGCCCCACGATTAATGAACACGAAAACTAAAAACAACAAAAGCATCTCTGAAGACTGTTAAAAGAAAGCAATGAAATTACCGTATCATGCATATTTGGAAATTGTATTTGCATGCAAATTCCCTACACGCATCAACCCATGGGATGTCAACTCAGTAAATATTAGCACATGTCGGTGCTCGGCTAGTCGCGAAACCATTCAAATACTGTTGCTAGTAATTGTTTTATTTTCTTCATCGGTAAACGTTGCTTTGCGTTTTTCGTCTTCCTCAAACTAAATTGATAATGAAAAAATATTTCTTTTACTAATAAACACATATATGAGAGGTATTTATGATAAGTGTTTCGATGTTTAATTTTAAAAGTTGTTACAACAATATATATATATATATATATATATATATATATATATATATATATATAAATTTAAAGGGGATAGCAGTCTAAATAGCAGTGTATTTTAATGTAAAAGTAAAATTACTAATGTAATTAAAATACAAGAAAACAGTGCTCGTTGTAATGCAGATACATAATAAGCTCAACAGGTATATATCTCCTAGAGCTATTTTAATATTTAGTAAGATGATTGATAATCTATAATTAAAATTAATAATCGGTTTCATAAGGAGGAACACAACAAAACCAATAATTTTTACGATCGGTTTGGAAACGATGTTTTTATTGAGATAGACATTAAGTCATGGACAATAATTTTACCATATAGTTTTTTGAAACAAAGTCTCCTCATCAGTAAAAATATTGGGGGGGGTTAAAAAACCACAAAAAAAAGCCTAGCATTTTTTAAGTAAGGCAGATGTATCTGGAAAATATTTAAATATAAAGGAAAATATTTACTTTTTTGATATTGATAAACAAAGTAAGATAAATTGAGAATAAAAATTAGAATAAAATCATAAAGTTAAATTAGGTAACAATATAAGGTTTAATAAGATGTTTGTAAGAAAATTTCACAAATATATATATGTATAGTTGCAAAATAGAGTTGTGATGTAAGGAGAAATACAAACTGAAACAGAGAGAATATTCAGACCTGTAATAATACAAAGAGGGGGTTGCAAAAATGAGTTGTGGTGTTAGGAGAAACACAAACTGAAATAGACAGTAGGAGAGTTGTTTTAAGTACATGCAAAACCACATTCATTTTTTTTTAAATCCAAATTAATAAATTAAATAAAATACATTCTTAAAAAGATATGATACACGTTAGAAAAGCATTTCATCCAAGGCATGAAAATTGTCAAACAAATTTTTTTTATTATAAGCCTTAAAAATAAAGGTACAAGATTCAATTTGAAATTTATTTATCTTCAAAGTACACTTTTATACATTTTACAAAGTAAGGCATTAAATTTTTATACCTTAATTTGTAAAATTTATAAAAGTGCAATTTGAAGATAATTAATTTTCAAATTGAATCTTGTACATTTATTTTTAAACCGTATGGTAAACACATTTTGCTTAACAATTTTCATGCCTTAGATGAAATTCTTCTCGAACTTATATATATATATATATATATATATATATATATATATATATATATATATATATACATATATATATATATAAAGCTGAATGTGTGCCTGTGTGTGTGTGTGTGTGTGTGTGTGTGTGTGTGTGTGTGTGTGTGTGTGTGGTCAAGAATAGGCTCCTATATGGTTGACTATTTTAAAAAAAGTGATTACATTTGATGATAGAAAATGCATCGAGACACAGGAATGGGTATGTTTGATCTGGGAGAATTGTGGTTCATTAAAATTGTGGGATCTGCGTTCGCGCCTGGTCCACACAGTATGGAAAATAAAAAAAAACAATTAAATTAAAAAGAAAACGTTTACAAGTGTTTTTGATATAGATGTACATAATAATACTTTGATAAGTATGTTTTTACTCAAATAGGGATGATATAATAACATTGTGGGGTCTGCGTTCGCGCCTGGCCTCCATAGAAGGGAAATAGGCACAGACTTGAATAAAGACTTTTCATATCTATCTGCGTAAGTATACTTTGATAATTATGTTTCAGTTTGAAGAAATATGGTATAATAAAATTATGGGGTGTTCGTTCGCGCCTGACCTCCATAGAATTGAAATAGGTCAAAAAGTTAAAAAAAACATTTTTTAATACAGATCCACAAAATATTGTGATAAGTTTTTCAGTGTGAACAGGTATGGTATAATAAATTATGGTGTTTATCTATTTTATTTTTACTTTCGTCATATTCTTCTTTGGTTTTGAAACCCCCACATTCTAAGCTATCTCTTTACACCCCGTCCTTTTCATAACCTATCAAACTTTAATAAATCAGAGTCCATTTCCTGTAGGCTGTTTTTGAACCCTGTCAACGACGGGTACTTTTGCTAGTGTATATATATATATATATATATATATATATATATATATATATATATATATATATATATATATACCTTATGATAGTTCGCCTTTTAAAATTCGTAAGTGTCATCGTCATAGCCTTCATTTGGATTGTAACTATACCTTATGAATGCTTGAAGATTTCAAAGGGAACGCCTATGAAATAATCCTATCGGTTTGAATTCGTTAGTAACGCCGAATTTTTAATCTAATAAGATATTTGAAAAACAAAGGGAGATAATCATATATGTATACGAAAATGAATAATTTAATTTAACTCGTCAAAGGGAGATAACAACTAATTATTTGTGTTGCTTTTTTAAAAAAAATACAAGAATCTCATTGGTAGCAAATAAATACAAAAATAATACTTTTAATAGCATTTATATATATATATATATATATATATAATTATATATATATATATATATTTATATATATATATATATATATATATATATATATATATATATATATATATATATATATATATATATAGCGGAACGTTTGGAAATTACACAGGGGACTCATTCATATGTAATATATTGCCGTTGGCATTCTGTAGATGCTCAGCTAAATTGAGACGTTTAAGTGGTATTGTAGCTCGTTTGTTAAAAGTGCACACGTATTTATCTAAGATGGCAGTCATAAAGCACGATTGAATATGATATTTTCGTCTTTGCAGATTTCCTATATATTCTTAAACAGTTAATTTTTGTCCTGTTTTTTATTAAAAAATAACCCTTACGTTCGTAAGCAAAACTTATATATATATATATATATATATATATATATATATATATGTATGTATGTATGCATGTATGTATGTACTACTTGAGTTCCTTCACTTGAACTCGAAACAGAAAGCCAACATTCTCCATGAATAATTATTTTTATAATTACTTTTTTACAAGAAATGGAAGCCGATAACAATTGAACGACAGGGATGTAAGCGTGGCACAGAAAAGAAGTAAATAACTCACACGCTTCCTTCATATATACATTATATATGTTATTAGCGTGTGTGTTGTTTTGTGAGTCAGGCTTACATCAAAGTCGTTTAATTATGTTCTTTTATTGCATGGCATGAATTATATACCAATAATTCTTCATAAGTTTTGGTTTCGGTTTCGTCTATAGCTAATTGCACTTAAATTATCTATTTATTTTAATAAATAATTTCTCAAGAATTTTTCATAAGTTTTTATTTCGGTTTTAGTCCAAGCTAATGCACCCATGTCATATGGATATATTTTTAAATGTTTTAATCGCAAGCATATAACATATAAACTAGATAGGAAATAAACTCTATAATAATATTTACGAAAGCTTTAAGAATTAAAATACTATTATTAAGCATACTATACGACCGGGCTTTACGGAGCTAGCTTAGACAAATACTTTTGCAGTTTTAACAATAAAGCTAATATAATAATATCAGAGCGTCTCTATTTACACTGAAAATCTACATTATGTCAACATCAATATATTACGCATGCATGAGTCCTCTGTGGAATTTCCACATATCCCTCTAGTATATTATAAATATATTAAACAGGAGAAAGCTATTCAGTCAGCATAATTGATTAGGAAAATGGGACCATACAAAGCCATATTAATATAAATCTGAAAAGAAAGAAGTTACTCCTTTCTGCTCGTTATATATGTCTTGTTCGGTTTCCTTAGGTAAAAATGCTACAGCTACTTAAAAACAACATAACTACATTTAATTACATTTTTATTTCTAATAAAAAAAATGTTAATATATGTATTTTGTTGCTGAAAATTATAGAAATGCCAACGGAATTTAATACTGCGCCGGAAGATCCTTCTTCAATACCCGATCAAGTTACATGAAAGACATACAAAATATTACATTATCCCGTTTTTACTCGCATATACTATAACAATGGAAGGAAAATAGACAACTTGTAGACTAATATAGTGGGGCCGTGATCAATACTAATTAAATGGGAGCATTTGACTCGCCTTCGATTATAATCCTCCATTCAGTTTTGTATTTTATTACTTTCGAATGTCAATAGAAATAAAGTAAAAATGCAATGTGATAGATACTGTACACTACGAGGGATATAACACTAGATATACTGAGAAAATATACTAATGTTCAAAAAAATTAACTATAATATACAGGTTTAATTGTACATTGCATTTAATTGAAATCTTATAAATTGTGCTACTGTTTGTGTGTGACGCGATTTTTCTCAGCCTACAGGCAACCCAGTCATTCAAGTTGAGTACCGAAATGAGACATTTGACCCAGCGGATGTTTTAGAGATATTTATATCCAGGTTTAATGTATGGAAATGCAAAAACAAAATGAAAGAAAGGCTTGCAAAAAATGCAAAAAAAGTCACATTTTTGGAGCGTTCTCAATCCTCGTATCTATATCATCTATATATCTATATACCTATATATCTATAAATCTGTGTCTATATGTGTCTGACAGAACTTTCTGTGTATCAATATAATAGGCCTATATTTCTATAGATATGTGTCTATGTCCATATACCTTTCAATGGTCTGTATATCTATATGTTTATAATGGCCTATGTATGTATCTATCTATATGTGTCTATATAACTTCATGTGTATCTATATACTATATATACACACACACACGCACACACATATATATATGTGTGTGTGTGTGTGTCTGTGTCGATGTGTCTATATATTTGTCTATCTATATACTCATATATCTGGGCTACACATCTATATATATATATACATGTATGTCGATGTATATATACCTTTCTGTGTATCTATATATCTATATGCCCATAATGCCCTATGCCCTATGCTCTCTATATGTGTCTATGTGTGTGTATTTGTGTCTATGCGTATGTCTATGTGTTTATGTATGTCTGTCTACCTGCCCATCTCTAATATTCAATTTCACTAACATCATTTTATTCTATATTCTTATTATTCCAGCGATTACTATGCCTAAAAGACGAAAACTCCGTTGGGTTGGTAAACGAATCAAGCTTTATAATCTCAAGAGAAAAGATAACAATTGTCTCCAGAGTAAAAAAAGAAGGCTTAAGAGTAATCGGCAGGCCACAGCTGATGCGAGGTGACAGGAGTAACCTTACACCAGGGATGAAAGGCATAAAAGAATTCGGGAGGGCACAGCTGATGCGAGGCGACATGAGGCACCATCCACGAGGGATGAAAGGATTCAAAGAAAACGAGAGGTCACTGCTAATGTGAGGCGAGGGAAGTCACTACACACCAGGAGTTTATGGCGTGATCAGAATAGAAGACAGATAGCTGATCGGCGAGAGGACCAGAGAAACCCCCTAGGCCTTGCTTACAATAAAGCAATCGTCACTGAAAAAATCCTCTTTGGAGACAAATTGGTTTCCTACTCCAGTGTTGGATCTTTCATCACTGAAACGACGGAGCCTCCCCAATGACCACAGTATGCGTAAGTTGTCATGCGATTAAATGGAAAATGAAGCAAGATGCATGCTTTGGAAGAACGGAAAGGTTGATCCACCCACATTATCTGATCATCCTGATCAATTGAAACAGCTTTGGGAAGGAAATCATCCCCACTTTGCACGCTTCCTCAGTACACTAGTCAGATAAACAATTTCCTAGCAATGTTCTGTCTCAAAGGCGATTACTCACCAGTACCACCTGGACACCATAGATCGTAACCAACAGTCACCATACAAGGAAATGTATCCATACTGATCGGGGGTACTTCGGCCAGATGTAGGACAGGAACCGAAGTTTGCCTAGCTTTATGTCATGGACCTTGCTCATGCTCAAAAAGAGAATGAAGTCTGGCTAGCTACCGTAACCTTGCCAGCATCAACTACTTTCCATGAAAAGCAAATTATCCAAAAATTCATTGATATTCTTCAGAGAGACTGGGACCCTTGTGCCCATGACTATCCTCCAACAATTAAATCTGGTGCTGAAGATACAACCTAGGACTGAAAGATATCTCAGTCTTGATGATCGATGAGACAGTAGACACACTTTCGTGTTGAACACTTCCTTGCTGTTGTTGTTTCCACTGTTGTTTCTTTCATGTAAATAACAATTGTATAAATACAGTGTACTTACTCGCATTTCCTTCACAAATATGGAGCCTTCTGGCTGCAACGGGGCTACTTGTTTTATAAATAGGTATATTTTTCAACGTACGTATATCACAAAACAATGTTTTTGTTTTATGCTTTGCTCGGTTTGTTCTTTCCAATGTCATTACAAACTTGTTTATCTGTTAAGGCAATTATGTATAATCCCATAGGCAATCATACGGCAAATTTATTTTTTCATCGACTTTTACAAATTATGTTTAGTTTATTCATCATCACAATGTAAGCAAGAGTCGCGTATAAGCGTTCCATCGAACAGCCAACGTGAGGAGGTTTTGAACAGAAAACAGTATTATGTAACTGCTTTAAAATAAACAATTTACCTATAAAATCTTCATCGGTTACTGTCACTGCGGACTTCAACTCATAACTACACTTCCTGATCACGTCACTATCGTTTGACTCTTAAATTTTCCTGTACACATAAATATCATTGGACACTAAAATTCTAATCTCATGGTTGTTTACTGTATTCTAAATACTTCGACATTTGGGCCCTCGTTCCGAATGCAAATTATCCTACATAAAATTCGCAACTGTTTTATATCCATTAAGAGCAAAAACAGGATATCTATATAGCTCTCATATAATATGCATACAGTTTCCTAATAGAGGCATAACCGAATATGATATAGCGAATATTAGAGCAAGAATTACTGATTAAAGTATATTGTCAAAAATAAAATGGATAGAGATGTATCGACATATTTGCTGAAACAGCATGGTCTTTTTTAGACAAATGGACAAAACATACGCACACAAATCCAAGGCAATGGTTTACCCGAAAGATAAATAAATCGATACCAACATTTTATGCAAATAATACAAATCTCTCTTTGTTTAACAATATTAAGAAACCTTTACAAAAACTATTTTGCATAACTTTCCATAACCAAAGCTGAGTCTAATATTCACAGGCAACATACATTAGAAAAAAGATGGCGTTGCAAAAGCTGTTTCACGGAATATAGGGTTCTTCTATCATGCTAGACTTGTTTTTCTTAACTGTTGTAGCCGATATATATATATATATATATATATATATATATATATATATATATATATATATATATTACAAGTCATTATTCCTTTACCTATTGAGTAATGCTTCCAAATTAGTTAAAATAATTCCATCTCTCGTCTCCAAAAGTGCCACCAATCTAAAAATGCCGAATTTTATATCAAAGCCCATCCCCTATAAAACACCGTAACGTTGAAGTTATGTAATTGTTTTACAATACGTTAATAAGTTATACTCCAGGTGATATGTGTAATGGTACTTAGTTGACATAAATATATCTGCGTGATGGGGTAATTAGAAAGAATTACCATTTTTCAGTCGGTCTGAGATGCTGCAAGGAACTTTTTACGATAATACCTTAATTTCCTGATAATGCTATGTAATTCAATTCATGCTCTTTGTTTGCCTATTTTCACACACATACAGTTACAGTGGAAACGTTTTTTCTCGTCTACAATAAAGCATTGTAGTAATAAAAAACACACTCAACGTATAAATTCAATATAGTCACACTATCTACCAGTGCCTGATGTGGGTGCGTCGATTAATAGTAGTCGATTTTGTACATTATCATAAATGCTCACTCTTCCATACAAGATATATTTTCAGGTTGTAACAAGATGCTTACATACTCAGTCTTCCCGCTCTCAATTTATTCTACGATACTTAGAACGTTTACACTTTTGCCAGCTTGTTGCAGACAAGCGCGGCCAATGTGCACCTTTTATCTCGTAGATTTTATATTTGACGTTTCAGCCACCATACGTGTATAAGCATCCCCCCTTCAGAATCCAATATAACTTTTTGGTAAAATTAATTAGCTGTTCAAATATGTTGATTGGATTAAAGTGATATAGGATTATTACATTTTAGAATATAACGAAGGCCGTGCAATAACACAGACTTCCGTAAGTTGGATGCTATATGGATAAAAGATTAGCATATCAAAATTGACATTTCCAAAAAAGGAAATTAAGTTTAATCATTATATCTAACCCTATGTTAAGTCGTTGGCGTTGTCATCGTCTTCGCCGCCATCATCGTCTCTTTATCGTCGCTGTTGTCGTCGTTGTTGTCCTCTCCACCGTTGCCGTCGCCGTCTTCGCGTCCGCGCCGTCCTGGAATTTTACGCAATAAGTGTGTATAAAATTACAATAAATCCTTTATATATATAAAAGTGAAATTATGTATGTGTGTGCATTTCCCTCCTAGGATACTATGTCAATGTTTAGTCTACAGAATCGAGATTTTACATAAGGGATATTGTGATTTGGAAAACACTTTTCTCGTCGGTTTTCGGCCAGAAATTTTGCTGTCAGGGGCTTAAAGTTTACGGATTTGCCCTTTGAAAACTCAACTAACTTCCTCTGCTCATTTTGGGTTTAAATACTTGAAATGTTAGATGTCGGTTACTTGGACATGGATCAAACTTTTTTATTTTTATTTTTTTTGAGCCCAAAACAGTAAATTTTAAGGCGGCAAAATTGGGGGCAAATTTTAAAAGAAATTATCTCTTCGGTATCTACTAAATCAGTCAGCCAGTTTTCGGTCTACAAATTTGCACTTTTACATAAAATGTATTCACACACAGGGTTAGCTTTTTATTCTGTTTGTGACCGAAAATTCGAGCTGCCAATGGGTCAAAGTTTAAAAGATTTGACATTTGCGTCTCTAGGAATCTATTCAGCCAATTCTTTTGCTAAACCTTTGAAATTTTACATTAAATGTATTCAGGCATGCAGCGAGATTTTTAATCTGTATTTTGGCGAAAATTTGACTGCTTTGAGGTCAAAGTTAAAAGAATGCACATTTCCACGCTCTATAAAACTCATCCAACCATTTTGTAAATATTTGACGTAGGTTACCTGGATATAAGTAAAGCGTTTTAATTTATATATAAGTATATGCACATAAAGTTATGAACACAACAAAGGCCCCGACCGAAGCCGGGGAGAACGGCTAGTATAATATAAAAAACATCAATAAAACAACATTCGACTTAATTAGGTTATGTAAAGGGCGGCAGTCGGGGGCGTCCATACTTCATTTTCACAACATTTTCTAGTCTCGAACATTACAAAAAATAAACATATTATTTCGGTGACCAATATTATTGTATATGCAGCAAACATTTATATTTTCTTTTGGGCTGCATTCATGCGTTTCTCACTAAGGAAATGGTTACTTATGAAGAAGGCTACTTTCCAAAAATAACAACAATATAACTAAGAAACCAATGGGTTGCATAGAAAGTGAGATCTTTTAGTAACAGTTATGCATTTTTAACTAATAATGCAATAGAAAAATGTGCATGATAATGTAACATTTACCTTTACCACAATATCTCAATCATAGCCATGTACATATTCACCAGAGGTACGAAAACTTATATACACCGTCGCATCTAATAAGGACTGCGTATTTAAAAGGAGAACTACAATGCTCCCTACTATGTGCAGAGTAGAACATAACAAAACAAAACACCACATTGATCAAGGCTGCTTTTTAATCATAGTACGACTAGTAACCAAAATTGAACAGGCAAGTAGTGCCCACCATCATCAGGTGTAAACACCATCACCTGCACCGTAGCCATTTCAAAACAAGTAGTAACATCGTCAAATAAAGATGTGCAAACAACTGCTGGTTACTGCCCGATCTGGGCATGAAGATACAGTAGCCATCTAAAAAGATCATTGAATTGTATGGATGATGGTGCTTGCCATTTTTGACAGTTATCGCAAACTGAAAACATGTTATTTGTATGCTAGTACACACTAGTTGTAAATGAACATACCACTGCGCTGTGCTACTCTATTATAATGTCCTGTAAGTATAGTTAATCATTAAAGCGGACAAATCGCATCACAGTTCCAGTATCGCATGTTTAGGTGAATAAAAGTTTATACACTATAATCGTATTACACATAAAAATTCTAAAAAAAAAAAAAAAATGAAATTACATATTGCATTTTATCTTACGCAATCAAGCAATCCTATGCTTCCAAAATTGATTGCATTAAATGCGATAGCCCACGTACGAATAATAATTGCCTCGGCGTATTATACACACGCGCGCACACAAATATAATTAGTAAGTTATGAAAATATATATGTTATTTAAGTTATACAGAATAGGACCCGTTCCATATTCGTGAGAATCTTTCAGGCTTATATGCTGACGAATTCTCAAGAGAGTGAAACGCGAAATTATTCCGTATAGCTTACATCCAATATATATTTTCATAACTTGCTACGTACCTCTAGATCTGTATTGAGCACTGTTGAAGTAAATATTGAAAATTTAGATACACACACACACACACATATATATATTCGATACTTTTCTTCCTTAAGATATTGATCATGTATTTATTTTGTTACAATAATTTATTAAGACAGTTTCCTCTTTTTTTCACCTCATCGCTTATTATATACCCTCGTTTTATTAAATACACTATTCCATTCATCAATAATTTGGAATGAATATGTTAGCTATATCTTCTGATCGATTTACTTTTATTCCTCTATTTAAGTCGGCCTGGTTTTGAGTTGCCTTAGTTTTCTAAATATATTTTCCTGCATTTTCAACCTTCTCTTTTTAGTCCTTGTTTAATGTTATACTTCAGCATTTCTTTTGTTTTGTTTTCTTACTTTACTGTATTCTTTTCTTTTTCATCAGGTGTGTTTTAGTTCTTTTCTTCATCTCAACTTTGCATGTGTACATTATATTTTCCTAATTGCCAATGGCAAGTTAACCACTTTTATTCTCTTTTATTTAATCCAAAGACTTTAACACATTAATTCCATACTCTGAAAACTTGTGACTAAACTTGGGTCTAATTAGTGACACTGGTCGTTTTTATGTGCCACTAAAATACATAGTCATTACGTTTCGCCGGTTGGCAGTTAACCTCTGTTTAATCAACTGAAGAAAGATCCGGCCCTGCAGGGAGAGAAATAAAGGCGTACAGAGAGAAATAGACTGACAAAAACACACTCACACTCACACACACACACACACACACACACATATATATATAAATATATATAAATATATATATATATATATATATATATATATATATATATATATATATATATATATATATATATATATATAAAGACAAAAAAAAGCTTCGGCCAGACAAAAATAGATTATTCGTAAGCAATCACTTAAATGACACGTTACTAAATATTGGACTGAAAATATTTTTTTCTTATTATAGTAACTTTTTTATGAAGAATACTTTACATTGCCGACGAGCAATGCGTGCATACCTTAAAATATTTCGCAAGATCGATTCAAATATCAAGAGGATGAACAATTTTTCATGCTTTCTACGAGAATCCTTCAATTTTATTATATATATTTTCGTATGAAAATTGTTTTAGTAGAAAATAAGTGTTTCGCCACTAACAGAATAAAAAATAGATCGTGTATGATATCAACACTTTTGTAGCATATGTTTTCATTAACACGAATTGATCTCTGTTTTAATCTATGGCGATAATTTTCGTAAAATCTCAGCGGAGAAACATGGCTCTTTCTCTAACGTAAGATAGGATGTATTCCGTATTCTATAAGTATGTGTTTTTATTAAAGGCGATAGGCCGAAGTTATTTTTTATGCAACACATTTTAGGTGCTGTCATATTTTATCTTTAGAGCATATAAACTTTTATGATTCATACATATAGTATATATCCAAATAATATATGTTTTTATAAGCATTTATGTTTAAGAAGTGTTAATACTTAATTTTCTGTGTTTTTAATCTTTGAAGAAATTAAGAAGCTTTATTGAAGATGTAAAATGGTTAAATGTGCAATTATAAGAAATAAGTGTTTAGAAAACAAAAGAATTAAGTTGTAAACAAATACCTTTATGTGTACATCTAGTATTTCAATTATTTTGGTATAAATTACTTACACACTTTAATTTCGTCGAAACTAATCCATTGAAACATGTTGTCATGAAGAAAATGAGTCGATATCACTAGCATATTTACTAATAAAAAAACATGTTGTTCGGATAACATACATAATATCACATTGATTTTAATTAGCAGCAATTTTCGTGCCTGCTACTTTATACCTCTTATTACGCGCCCGGATTACGAAATTCCAATTTTACAATAGTTGTCGTTTTCCCTTTATTATTATGTTTTTTATTAAATTTTAAAAATAAATTATTACTGAGGTGAACTGTACGATACTTCAGCTTGTTCTTTCTAGAGGGAGAAATCAGATTTGGATAAAATATTAAAACTTACTAGATTTCCTATGAATTTAAAAAAAATTAAAAAAAATTAATTAAATGTACAAGTAAATATCTTTTTTGTTTAAATTACATAATCTGCACTACTTTTAACCGAACAATGACCAGACACAAACACTGCTCATTTAATTTATACTATGAATTAATACTATGTACACATTAATACAGTGTGACCCCAAAAAACAGGTCCCGTGTACACTTTATGTGATATCTCCATTATTTATTCACCGATTGGCTTTTTTTTACAGAACTTGGCAGAATCAATTACGGGGAGTACACCCAGACCCCAGTGAAAGCTGTGACAAAAAATACACTGTTAAATGTTACTACAAGACAGGTTCGTTTAAGGAAACCCAGGACAGTTTTATGCGTCAGTTCGAATGTGAAAAGGCTCCATCCAAATGCGGAATTCAGAAGTGGATGAACCACTTCGAGATGTATGGGAACGTGGAGAACATCAACGCTGCATGAGAAAACCGTCCAATCTTAAGGACAGAGTCTACGTAGGGAAACCGGCTATCTTAAGGACAGAGTCTACGCAGGGAAACCCAGAACCATCACGGAACTCAAAGAATCCATCAGGGAAGAGATGAGAGCCATTACCAATTCGGTCTGTAAGAACGTCATGGGCAACTTCATGCTGCACCTCAATAAATGCACGGAGCTAAATGGAGGTCATCTAGAAAATATGCTGTATAACGGAGAAAAAAGGTGAAAGGCCCTAGTGTTTTCATGTGATGTTTTGAATATAACAAACTAGTTATGCACAAAGTTTCATTTCATTCCGACTAAACACTAAGAAACGGGGCCTAATTAGATTTGGGGCCCGTTTTCTGGGGGCACCCTGTATATAAACATAAAATATACAAAACTTAATATAATTAGATGTTGCTATATACTCTCCCTGCTGCAATGAAGCTTCTTAATATGACGAGCAATCTCTTTATTATTGTATTTTATATATAGTGATCGTATGTCTAAGGTATTTAGTAGGGGAATTAATTTTTTGCTTAATGAAATACTAAATATACTTAAAAAAGATTATCTAAAAAAAGACTTCAACGTGGAAAGCATTTCATTGTATTGATTATCCTGCTAAAATAAAAGCGTTATATTTGTAAAAAAAAAAATCTAAATACATGTAGTAAGCTTAGTAAAATATTGAGTCCATTTAGTTTACTGTTTAATAAACAATATTTTCATTCATCATGAGAGGCTATCAAGATGAAGAGAGGTTGCCAAACAATATGTTCATTTTTAACTTATTACACTGCTGATCAAAAGTTAAAGACCACTCAAAATAATTTACAAAACTATATTTAAGGATAAATTTAAACCTTTCTGGCTTAAGATTACTAATACTACAATAAAAAGCTTATGGAAACAAATAAGTACATTCCAAAAATTTTATTTCAAAATTTAAATTTTTATTAAATTAGGCTTTTTACACATGATCAAAATAATGAGACCAAGGGTATAAATTGTTAGATTTATAGTAATTCTAATGTTTTTAGTTCAGTTAGAGATTAGCAACCACTGTGTAAATGTGTTACTATGCCTAAAGCAAGAAAATTAACCGAAGTTGAGCGCTCTCGAATTCTAGGATTCCATAACCAAGTTTTGTCACAGCGAAAGATAGCAACTAAAGTAAGTCGCAGTAAAACTGTCATCTGCACATTTCTAAAAACAACTAAAAATTATGGAAAAGAAAAATCCTTGGAAGACCCCCCCCAAATAAAATTACTCCTACATTGAGTAGAAGAATCAGACGGGTTGTTATGAATGACAGAGGACTTTCTTCTAGTCAAATTCAGGCGGTTGCAGATGCTGATTGCAGTTCAATAATAATCAGACGACACTTCCAACAAAAAGGCATGGTAAATAAAAAGCGTAAACAACTTTCTTGATTGCTTCCACATCACAATGTGGACCGCTTAATATTTGGTCGTGAATACCAAACCTAGGATTTTGAAAAGTGAAGGAAAGTCCTGTTTCTGATGAGAAAACTTCAATTTAGATGATACTGATGGATTCAACCGATACTGGCATGAATAAACATGCTTCTTTAAATTTTTCCCACACTTCAAAATGGTGGAGGGACCGTAATGGTATGGGGTGCGTTTTCTTACAGAGGGGTGATGGAGCTCCAGGTGGTGCAGGGTCGTCAGACAACATCTGGTTATGTTAGCATGCTACAAAAAAGTAGTTTTGATGATGAAGTGTTATTGTTTGTCTGCGGATAGATGGTCATTCCAACAGGAAAATGCTGCAATCCACACTGAAATACGGACCTTGAGCTTTCTACAAGCAAATGAAGTCTATTTCTTCCGACTTTCTGTATGCTCACCGGAATTTATGGAGACTGCCTGATATAGATATTCTATATCTGAAGTGACGGTTTTGTAAATATTTACACGCTTTATTCGGGAAAGCTGTATTATTTGTTTTTACAGTGGCAAAGTTGTTAACTAAGCGAATTGAAAGTTTGGGTGTTTCGTGTTCAAATACAATTTGTTACATCGAAACACTTTTATAAAACTTACACATAATATTATGTGTTTAAACTAGCGGAAAGCAAGCACTGGAATAATTCTCTTTTTTATAGTACATAGATCAAATATAGGTTGTTCCCAGTATTATGTATTTAACTTAAAATATTAATATATAGTAAATACATAACACCAGTTAATCTATCGTGTATATCATTTACACATGATATTCAGATTGACATAGTTGATAAAACCGGCTCAAAATTATTCCCTATCTCTCAAGCAGCAAGATCTCGAATAGTCAGCAATATTTACATACAGTGAAATAGTCTACGGCACCACCTAACCTACCTCATACACTGGACTATATCTAGTAGAAAATCACTATGTGATTTTGTATTCTCTGCACGTAACACGAGATATTATGCTTGTTCAGTTGCGCTTAAAGTTGTTCTAACGGGCAATTCTATCTCCCTCGTGGGCGGTAGGGGCACTGAAAAGTAATTTGCTGACCTCGCTATATGTCGACATCTTACAATGCTATTGATTAGACATGGTACTGCTTGCGGGCCAGGCGCCGTTATTCTTTCCGGACTTGATTTCACTTATTTTATTTCATTGTGTTAATTAAACAGTAGTTGGGTGCCCGTAATAGGACGAGTTGCTAATTAAAAAAAAACACCATCGTGAGGTAAGAGGTCAAGAGGCAAAGAACTTTACATACATAAAGGAAATCTAATACATTCTGACATATAAAGAAGTTCGGAAAACAGACTAATGCTACAAAACTAAATATTTTCTAGAGTTAAGCATTAGACTACTACTGTCAATGAATTTCTGTCGCCGTCACCGCTAAATATATTTTCCTGACTACCACTACTACTACTACTACTACTACTACTACTACTGTTATTGATACTACTATTACTCTTACTATTACCAGATATCTGCTTCCCCAGGCTAAATAAAATTACTAATTAGAAATGATATTATCTTCCTTACGAACGAATATATATTATCAACACCTGGAATATTCGCATAGGACCAATGACTTTTTGTACTATTCCAGTGGCGGTGTAAAACAACCCTTGACTATGTAGAACTACCTTGAGTTTTTTCAGCAGAACCTTGTGAGACACATGTTGATTTTAGTATGGAATAAACTGCGGTTCAAGTTCCTTGGAGGCATGTGTGCGATAGATATTATTAACCATGACATATGTGTACCTTTAGAATATGCTTCGTGCTCCATATTTCAAGGCCTTAAGCGACATTGATAATTTTTAATATATTGTTAGTAAACAATCTGTTGCATGCATATATATATATGTATATGTATATATATATATGTATACATATATATTATATATATATCTATATATATCTATATATATATATATATATACATATATATATATATATTATATTTAATTTAAATAAATGCAATTACAAAAACTTCGCTGAAATAAAGTTAATGTTTCAGTCCACAAAGAAATCACCACGGAACAGTAATCTGCTAGTCTTACTTGAGGCATGTTATGGAGTCAATATATATTCATTATTAATATATGCATAGATTATATAGAATATATATATATATATATATATATATATATATATATATACAGTTATTTATATCTATCTATATAAAAAAATACATATATAATACAATTAAATTAAATTACATGCTCAGACTATTTAGAAATATTTCCATTGCTTTGTGTCTTTTTGACATTCATTAAAATATCTTAAGTCTATTTTCACGTTTTACACTAATTTTTTGAGAACCATCGTGTCCTGTGCGTCTTTCGTTTATAGATTTTGAATGTACGAACGATATATTGATAAGATGCGTGCCAGTACCGTCTTCCGTTTTGGCAACTAATCCATTTCAAAAGATACATATTCAATATTTCATCAGCATATAAAGTAGATATTAAGAAGTTTGTTCACAGAGGACATTAGCAAAAATTCGAAGTGTCGTAAATAGGAAAAAATTAAAGGGAAAAAGCTTTTTACATGTAGTTGAGATGAAAACATAATTCCCAGCAACTACATTGTCGCGATATTGTAATTGAATAGACCGAGATTGATAGTATAGATTTGGATTTATGTTATAATTAAAAAAGTGAAAAAAATAAAAAAAGATATTTATGTGTGATAAACACGGTTTACACACACACACACACACACACACACACACTCATCCCCCACACACATGCATACATATGCATATATCATTATTGCTTTATAGTGTATTGATGTTCATATATAAAAAAAAATCGTCTGTTTATTTACAACTGCGTTATATATGTTCGTGGAGTTGCATTCACTAGCAACAGAAATATCAAATTTGCATTCTTTTTTAAGCATTCATTTTAATAAACTCCCTACTTGATTTTCCGGTTTTCTCATGGGATTATAATCTTTAGTAAATTATTGCGTGTAATTCTATTCATGCTTATATTATACATGATTTATGTTTGCGTAATATTTGCAACAGATTTTATAGTACCCACAAATCTTTTTTCATATATATTTCTCTCCGCTTTTTCCTTGTTTACTATTTATCCCATAAGGCAGGAATTAAGGATTTACTGACTCAACCATATAGGTTTTCGGATGGGGATATATAAGGGTCTTGACGAGGAGTGTTTCGACGGGTTAGTAATGCCTGGGCAGCCCGATTGTAGCATTGTCTTCCATAACTGTTTCTCTTGTCTGCTAGTTTACGTTTTGCACTTTTAACAGCTAATTCTGCACGACTGTTGCTTTGAGCATAATAAGCCGATAAAATACATTTCCGTATAACTAATTCCTTAAAAAAGGGGTCGTATTCCTAGAACTGAAATGGTGGTCCACCGTCTGGAGAAATTTCTTCAGGTGCACCGTAATTACAGAACCAAGTTGTCAATGCATCGCATAACGTTGTGCTCCTTTCCGTTGGCATTAGGACATATATAACCATCACGTATATCGATCCGCGAACGTTTGCATTTTGTGTTGATCACAACAACGAGCTGGGATGATAATTTTTTTCCATTTTCCGTTACCATTACATCCAGAATGTCGCGAACGAAAAAGACCGGGAACACTCGAGATAGGACTGGATCCCACTGCCAAAGAATGTGGGTTATTTCCGGAGACCTGGGCCGATACCCAGATGTGTGCGGATTGGAAAACCCAGCCAAAATCCGAAAAGAACTACCCAAACCAGTATGTCGGAAACAAACAGGTTGATTTTTGAACTTATGAGGCCAGAAAGAATCAACTCTGCCCCAGAGTAATGCTTTCTTTCCAAAATACGACTGATGGTAGTGAAAGGATTGCAGAAAAAAATCTTCTGGCAGATATTTTATTTTATGAAACAGAATAAGTAACCCATTTTTCCACGAGACCGGGTGGCTAAGTCACACTTTTTTTTGAGAATTTCGAATTCAATGTCTGAAGGAATACACATGTTGGCATCAAGTGGACTATTTAAACGATATATTTGCCGAGCAGATTATAGCTGAGATGCAAAATTCCGATCACCAAATAAAGGCATTAGAGGCGGTAGCTTCACTTACTATATTAAAGAAGAAATCTTACGGTTGATTTGCCTGGAGGTGACAGTCACTTGCACTCCACATATTAACGATGTCAGGCATATTCCTGTGCTATCTAGTGTTCAAAGTTCGAATAAAGAATGACACAAACAAGAGGCACAGACTTCTTTTAACCCCACGATATACCAAAAGTTGCAATAGTTGCGAGGAGACGTCACACACGAGAGAATCGCTAGGTTGAAGGGTTTTTCAGTGAGTGGACTCAAGTGCAATTTTTGCAGTGTAGTGGGGCATCTGAAAAAGCTATGCCATAAATGGGAGGTGTCGAAAACGGAAGTCACAAGCAAAGTGAAGAGAAGTAGGGATTCATGTATATTCACTAATGCCATCTGGAATAATTTTTCTGCTCACAATAAGACACATACACCGAACGTCCCTCGCCTTGAGTGAGATGAAAATCAATTTCCTATGTGTACACCAGAGTTAGCTCCATCAGTTACAGTGGATGTTACAATTATGCCTGAAACTCATATAAGATTCTGACATGTACTGACTAAAACTGTGAGCCAGCCCAGTCATCCCATCTCTGTTTTTGCAGCTAGAGAGACCAGACATTTTCGAGTCGGCCATCCATCCATAAACTCTTGAGATATCCTAATGGATATACCAGAGGTGTTTATCTGCGCATAAAGGTGATAACGAAGAGACATGACATGCCGTGTATGTGCCAAAAACATATCTAAGTTTTATTTATCACAAACGGCCTTGAAATAACTAAATGTATTGCCTTCCAATTTATGCCCCAACTATTCTGGAATAATCTCTTGAGAAGTATCAGAGAATTTGCTGTATGAGGATATACAGGCAGAACGCTTATTCCAAAGAAACCAGAAACCATTACATTAAAGCCAACCGAATCCAACAGGCAAGAGTGGAGACTTTAGCTCAAGCGCGTTCAACACGATTCCACATCAACCACTACAGACAATATCGGGTAAATTCCGTAGAAATAAAATATTGGGTGTTTTTTAAAGACACCAAAAATAAATTTAGAATTTAAAAGTAAGGCAGATGTATATTATAATGGTTCGCCTTTTAAAATTCGTAAGTATCATCGTCAAAGTATACATTTACCATCCAAACGAATGCTTTGACGACGATACTTACGAATTTTAAAAGGCGAATCATTATAAGATACATCTACCTTACTTACAAAATTGCTAGGTTTATTTTTGGTGTCTCTAAAATAACCCACCCAATATTTTTGCTGATGAGCAGACATTGTTTCAAAAAACTATGTTAAAATTATTGTCCATGACTTAATGTTTATCTTAATAAAAACATTGTTTCCGAAACGATCGTACAATTTATTGACTTTGTTGTGTTCGTCCTTATGAAACCGATTTTTAATTTTTAATTTTAATCATACATTATCAATCATCTTACTAAATATTAAAATAGTTCTAGGATATATATGCATATTGAGCTTATCTGCATTACAACGAGTACTGCTTTTCTTGTATTTTAATTACATTAGTGATTTTACTATTACATTAAAATACACTCTACTCTTTAGACAGCTGTTCTAATCCCCTTTAAATTTATATATATATATATATATATATATATATATATACACACACACACATATATATATATATACATATATATATATATATATATATATATATATATATATATATATATATATATATATATATATATAGTTATAGTCTACGCTCTCTCCCTCATGTAGCGGCAGGAACAAACAAAATGTTGTTTATTCACAAGTATCTGTTTGTTTTTCAGATTTTACAAAAACGCTTGGCCTGTTAAGTGTTTAGGCAAAACCTCCAATCTGTAGTGAAATGAGGACAAATATGAATGGTCACATTCAAGACTAAGCTGATTTCCTTAAATAATTACAAGAAACCTTCACGACAAATAGCTATGCTTAAAGATACATGTAAGTACTTCATTTAAACTCCTTGGCTTTTGCTTCACAGGTGAAGCTGAGTTGGAACAGATACATCGTGAGCATTGCCAACGACGCTGCAAAGATGGTGGGATCTCTCTCTCTCCCTCTTTCTCTCTCTCTCTCTCTCTCTCTCTCTCTCTCTCTCTCTCTCTATTGTTCTAGAAAGTTACTTACGCCTGAAAATATTCTGTATTTCTACAAGGCCAACACTCGCCTATGTTCGGAGTATTGTTGTCACATTTGAGCTGGCGCATCTGTGACTAGCCTCTCGTACCTTCACATGGGCTAAAAGAGAATCGCACACCTGATAGGTCCACAGCTGTATTCTAAGCCTCGAACTTGGTCGAATCGACGAGATGTTGCATCCCTCTGCCTATTCTACAATATTTTAATGGTGGAGGCTCCGACAAATTACAAGCTCTTGTACCCTCCTCGACGTAAATACCCCTGACAAACCCGACAAGAAGCAAATGCCTCCCCAACACGCTAGAGATCTCTAGATGTAAGATAGCCTTCTACTCAAAAATATTCTTGGTTAGAGCTGCACGATTTGGTGTTCCTGCATTCTCAATTGTACTGACATTAAGAAGTTAAAGTGTAATGTGAAAATACATCTTGCTACTTAACTGGCTCCATAGTATCCATGCCACCTATGACTCCGATAGTATCCCCCTCTCATCAAAGTGGCACCGCGCCTCATTAAAGGTGAGAATTAAAAAAAAAACAATTAATCGGAAACAGAATCGAAACAAAACCAAACACAAACATTTCCTAATATCGGAATCAGTTTGGAATCGGAAAAAATGAGGCTTATTTTCAATTTCAAAAACGACACCTTGAAAAGGACTTTAACCCAAATCTCCACAATTATATAAATGCAACTTTTTTCTGTGTGTGTATTCGTTGCTTATAGACTCCGAAACAGCTGAATAGGTCCTCTTAAAAATTTACAGACGTTAGTCTATAATTCTGGCAATGATTTTAGTTAATTTTGTCTCAGAATACCCCCTATACTAACCGATAATCGATAATCGAAAACCTTATTGTAATTTATCTATAATCGGAAAATACTATTTTTTTCCATTTCGTCGCAAAGTAACAATGGTAGAACAACGAGCCGTGAAAATTCCAATGTGGATAAATCGATGGCGTGTTTTTTCCTGTTGCATTGTGCGGGCTGTAGGTTCAAACTCCGAACGTAATTATTTCATTACTGCAAAAAAAAAAAAAAATCATAAGACTTAAGAGTTTACGCATTTTTTTGCATGTCGTGGTCTGTAGGTTTAAACCCCGCATATAAATGGCCTAATGCTGTTTTCATAAACAGGAAAGAAGTTTATATAAAATAATTTAATAAAAGAAATAGCAGGTTTTCTTGCGTGCAATGTAAATAAATATGTATTTCGGTCTCTGTTACTGCATGGAGGCATGTGAAGCTTCTCCCCCGGGTGATTTCACGGATTTTGCTGACAATAAAAATATAGGAGTGTGAAATATTTTTGAACCGCCTCCTGGCAACGTCGGGTCTCTGTGCAAGTTTTACTTCAAAGAATAAATATTTACTTCTACTAAACAACCAGTAAATTTAAAATCTATTCATTATTACATAAAGATGGTGTAAATTTATTTCATCATTGTAAAGTGTCGGCAAGACAACGTATATTTGACAGCACACCGGTTGCCGTGAATGTCTTGTTTAACTAATCTGGTCTTGCCTCTCATGCAAGCGGACAAGACAACTTCTATGGGGGGGGGTGACACCAAGACAACTTCGATCTTATAACTGAGCGTCTTGAGTTCGATTCCATCTCTACACGTCCTTCCCCTTCTGGGACCACAAGATACTTGCTTTGTGGTCCAATGATTTGAGGGCATGGAGTAGCCGTGCGACGTGACACATGTCTTTGAGGATAGGTTCCTTGGTGGTCGCGTCACCCTTTTGCTACGATGCATTGGTTGTCTTCCTCAACCTGCATCATCCCAGGGGATGCTGTATCACCCACCTCCATCTGTTCTCTTCGAGTGTCGGATGTTTCGGGCTGGTGTTGATCCGTACACGTAGAGGACAATTGCTCCGGTATTTCGGGTCCTGTTAAGTTGTCTATGGTATCCAATATTACTGGTGTCTCGTTAAGTATCGAATGATAAGGGGTATCTAGCACGGGGTTTATTATTCGGAGGAATCTGCAATTGCGACGGATTGCCCGGTTACTCTCATCAATGCGTACATTGTACTGCCGGGTACCCAGTGTTTGCACCACCCCTTCTGCATTTGCCCATCGTCGTGGTGTGGACCAACTTGGTTTTGAAACTGAACGCTTTCCCACATTTTCAGTTCCTGAAGTGCGTGGCTTTTCAGATTGCATTCCCTTTCATTCGTAAGTGTATTTTTTCCATCGCTGTTTCTCTATAATGACTGATTGTTCTTCATCATTTTTGGATTCGATATCGGTCCTGGAACACTGGGAGGTGATCCTTTATCATCGCTGGAGACATATATATGGGGTGTTGCGATGAGTCAATGGCCATCTAGCTGGCCGGTCATAGCATTGACGACCACAACTGTCAGTGATATCAATACGCATCCTTTTAACCGTTTTAAAAGGCATTTCTGCTATCCCTTTACTTTGAGGATAATATGCGGATGGTGTTCGTTTCCTTATGCCCAAATTATCTAGGAGCCGGTTGTATTCACTGGAGTCAAACGGTTGTCCGCCATCGGTTGATAGTTTCTCCGGGACGCCGTACGTGCAGAACCAGTTTCATAGGGCATCACAAGTGCCTTGTCATTCCGGACAAAGTCTTATGAAATATGAACTTGGGGTTCGAGGGCGGCATGAGGGGTTCCCTAGATTGTGACGGTGCCATTACGTTGCATACTTTGCACTGGGCCCGGGTCTGACCAATGCTCCTGTACAGTCCTGTATTCCAAATTCTCCTATGTGGTGTGACGCTAACCCACTCTAGTTGGCGTCAGCGGTTTGATTCCACCCCAACAAATATGTATCTTAAAATTAAACCATAAAATCATTTTGCCTCTTGTGCGCTTTATCAGGAGGACATCTCTGACAAAAAAAAAACTTAAAGGAATTAGTGAGCGTCAGGATTTTTCGCACTTCTACACACGACAAGGTTTTGCATCTGTGTTTCCGTCGTTCTGTCTGTTTAATATTGTATACTGATCTTGAAAGCAATTGGCTAAAATGTAATGAACTATGAGCGAGTAATAACTAGTTAATGGTTATTAATATAATTGCAAAATAATATTAGTAAAGTTTTGATTGCTTTGACCAATAAAATAATCAAATAATCCGCAAATTGACTGATGACTGCCAATTTGTCTGCCAAAAACTTTAAGCGCGTACTTAAAAGTATATTCGAAAAAATCTTAAATTATAATTTACTGAGAAATTTGTGATTATATTTCTTTTAATATTCAATTTTTTTTTTAGGTAAACATTGAAGTTAAAGTTTACTAAATAGAAGTATTTATATTGTTGTAGTAGTAGATGAAATTTCTCATCAAATTCCCCAAAGCAATATTGAGATTTTAGCTTTTGTTAGAGAATTACGCTTGAACATTCTGAAAAAAAAATGTCGCGATAGAAAAGGTGAATTCATGTAGTATTGAAAGATTCCCAGGTATAGTAAACAAAAAATGGTACGTAAGTTTTTTTTTCTGTTTTTAAGACGTTAGTAAAACACATTAAGTAAGTAAAATTATGTTTATTTTGGGCTCTATTATACTTTTTATATATTAGAGTTTTGTTACACAATCATTCGAGTAAGATTGGAGATAGTGATTTATATATATATATGCATATAAATCATTGAAATCGTTTTTAACGCGTTTCAGCAGTTCTGTGAAGCATCCCCTTCAGAAATTATTTTCAAAATGTGTTGGAGATGTAAAAATAGCATTTTCGTTGTTCATTTGAAATGCTTCCAAGAGGTGGAAACGTGTAAGTGTCTACTATTCATTGGAATGTTCAATTTTTATTACTGTTTTATTGGGGTGTGGTCACTCCTGTCTTGTGTTTCTCTCTCACACTCTCTCTTTCTGCTTGGTAGGATGTGTGTGTGTGTTTTGTTTTATTGGTTTGAAGAATGTGTGCCCTTTTTTTATAGAATTATGAAGTTATTTGCTTCCCTAGGAAGGTAACTCTGGTCCAAGATCGTTACTAATGTGTATGTGTGAAGAGGGGGTAGGGAGAACCAGCTCTTCTGAAATAAGGGTAAGGGTATTCTCATTCTATTTTGATACTTATTTTTTGGATTCCTAGATTTTAGTATTGTGATTGTTCGTTTCAGTCTTAGACTGTTCGGGTATTCTTTATATTATGTTTGTTTAGATAGAAGGGTGTATTTAAAACTATTTATAGGGGATTTTTAATGTTTCTATTTATTTGTCTCCCCATGTGGGTATGTCCAGACCCAGGATCTGTTCCTAGTGTGGGGAAGATCTCGTTCCCCAGAGGGGTGGGACCGATTGGAGCGGTATAGATATGGGAGGGGGATAATAGAAGGGATGATAGTTTTCTCAGTCATGAGAGATATCTCCTCCACTGAATGAAGAGGGAGCGAGGTGCTGGAACATATATTATACTATTGTTCTAGGTGTTTCCTATTGTTGTTGGTTTCGAGGTTAAGTAGGGTTGGTATTGTTCAGTGTGTTGTATTAGAGATAGGGGGGTTATGTCTGTGTGTTGTTGTATGCGCGTGTGTGTGTGTGTGTTTTAATGAGTCGGTTCTGATTCATGTGTGGGTGTGTATATGTATATTGATGTGCATGTGAGTGTGTCTTGCATTTCATTTGTTTGTGTGTTGATATTAGGCTCTGTTTAGTTCAGGAGTGAATCTTGTTATGATTTTTTTCCTGTGTAAGTAAATAAAAATAATTGTCAGTTTGGAAGATTGGTATTATTTTGAAGCTGTTTCCACTGCATTTGTGTACGTGTTTTGAAAAATAGCGGTGTCTATTATCTGCAATTTTCATGTTGCTCTTATGTATTGCTGAAATTTTTGGTGGCACCTATATAGGATTTCTTGCATGCTGTGCATCTTAGTGCATATACTACATTGCTGGAGGTGCAATTTAGATCCTTTTTTATTTTGAATGTTTGTGTTGGGTGTTTGAATGTGTGTGTGTTTCCTTCTATTATTATGTCACATAATCCACATCGCCGTTTGTTGCATTTTGTAACCCCTTTTGTAGTGTATGGAACGAGTTTGAGGAATTTAGGATGTGTTTTAAGTTTTTGGGTTGGTGTTTGCTTTTTATTATTTTTGTTGTTTTAAGTATGCTGTTTAGTTTGTCGTTCTGATTGAGGAGGATAAGGTTTTTTGTTATCTGTGTAAATAGTTTTGTGTTGTTTGTGTTGTGTGGAAACATATGCTAAAATATGTTCTTTGTTGTGTTCTTTTGTGATTCTTAGTTGGTATATTGCCATTTTTCAGCTAGTTCAATACCTTTCTGTATTAGTGGTCGTGGATTTCCTATTTTCTGCAGTGTTATTTGTAGTTCATTCAGTCTAGTCGAACGGAGGTTTCTGTCTGTTACTATGGTGCAGACTCTTCGTGCAAGGGAGAAGGGTATTGATTTTAGAAAGTTTTTTAGGATGGTGACTTTTGAAGTGGAGGTATTGTTGAGTGTTTGTGGGTTTGTTGTAGATGTATGTGATTATGTTGTTGTTTTTATTGTTACTAAAATGTACAGGAAAGGTAGTTCAGTGGGGTTTTGTTCTAGTGTGAAGTTTATTTTTGGGGGTAGATTTTGTAGCAAAGTGTGGAGTGCTCTGGTACCCCGCCATGTGGTTCTCCGTAGGATAAAGAAGTCGTCTAGGTATCTTTTCCAAGATTTTATGAATAGTGTTTTTATATTGTGCCCGTACTTTGACTCTATCCTTTCATAAAGAGTCTCTTCTAGGAGGGCGAGTGTAAGGGTGGCATATGTCGGTGCCATTTTAGTGCCCATTGCTGTGCCTATTTTTTTAATTTAGTTGTCATTATTGAATTGGAAGGAGTTCTTATTGAGGATTATGACAATGCTACTAATCACGAATTGTTTATTGAATCTGGGGTTTAAAGTCTGTGTATGTGTGTCAATCCAATGTGAGATAAATGAGTTTACTAGGTTGTGTGGGATATTGCTATATAGGCTGCTAACATCGAATGTGGCTAGTATAGTCCCATCGTCTACTGTTTGTGGTAGGGAACTAAGGAAGGATGTGTCATCTCTTACAAAACTTTTAATAGATTGGTGAAGGCCTGCAATAGTATATCTATTAGGTTGCTAAGTCTGATTGTTGGGCATGATGGTCCTGCTATTATGTGTCTGAATGTGAGGTCGTTGGGGTTTGGGGTGCTTATGTACTATGACTTTTGTATGTTGATGGCATGTCTTACCTGGTTAGATTTGTGTATTTTTGATAGCCCATAGAAGATGTGTGTTTTGTTGTGAATTTTGTAAGGAAGTATTTTTATTTTTAGTTAATGTACTATTGTATGTTGTGCAGAGTTTTGTTATTTTAGATATGGCTGTGTCGTCTATGTTAGAGCTAATTGGTTTGTAACAATTTTCGTTCCCTAGTGATTCTAAAATTTTTGTTTTATAGAAGTTCTTATTCATTATAACCACTGCAGTACCTTTGTCTGCTTCCTTTATAACTAAGTTGTTATTGTGTCGGATTTTTTAAGTGCTTGATTTTGTTTTCGTGTTAGATTACTGGTGGGGTTTTCTTTTTGTTGGGGGTTGAGGTTCCAGAACCTTTAAAGAAAGTATTTAGTTCTTTTGTGTTTTTGTTTGTTTGGGAAGTATGTTTATTTGTTTTTCACTAGAGAATCGTCCGTTGTGTTATCTCTGTCATTAAGTATATCTATGAGTCTAAATTTACGTTCATATTACTTAAAGTCTTTCTTTAAATCTGCTAAGTTACTTTTGAGAGTTGGGCAGAATTTGACGCCTAGTTTTAGTACTTCAATTTCGTTCTTTTGTAAGTGTCTCTGTAGATAGGTTAATGACTTTGGGTTTTTTGTTGTCTAGTCTGGTGTTGTCATTTTGTGAGGGATTCTTAAAAATGATTGTGGGGGTCGTTAGTTTCGTTATTCCGTTTGGGAGGTTGGTTGTGTCGTTTTGTAGGGAAGTATGGATAATAATCGTACCTGGGTATTTGTTTGCGTTTGTGTGGAGGGTATTTGTGAGGTCGGTTTTGTATTGTAGAGTACTTGGGTGGGTTTTTAATGACTGTTTTGTGTTGGGTGATATCTATAGGGGGGTTTAGTTCCGTTGGGTTTTTCGGTGGGGGTTGTTAAGTAGGGGGATTTTTTGGTGGTGTGTGTAGTTGGCGTGGGGTAAGAGATAGTTGGTTCTTGACTGATTTTGTTGACGTGGTTGGTAGTAACTATTTTCGTATTGTTGTGGGATGTTGTATTTGTTAGAATTGTCATGTGGTGGTGGCTTGTTGGTTGTTGATATGTTGTTTTTTGGAGCATTTTGGAAGTAGTATTTGTGTTTTATGGTGCCTGCGTTCTTGTGTGGATGTGTGGTGTTCTTGGTGGTAGTTTTGGTTGAGCTTGTTGGTGGGCATGGGTGTATGGTATGAATACGTTCCGTTCATTTCGTTGTGTGTGTTTTGGTCTGTTGTGTGGGTGTGTGTGTGAGTTATGCGTGTCTCGTTTCTTACCTTTGTTTCGAAATCTCTCCAGCTGTTGAAATATGATTGTATTGTTTTTGGAAGGTTTGATTGATCATGTTCGGTACCTGTTCGTTTTTTTTCTTTTTCTGGTACATTTTTAGCCAGGCTATCTTCCTTCCGATAATTCTTTTGGATTTCCCTGCTCCTCTCTGGATTCAGACTCAAAACTACAGGCTGAAATCGACATACAGGAGGACAGAAAAATCGACAATAAAATAAGTATTGCATTACACAACAGTACACATGGCGATAGACACCATGCATCTTCTCAGGCAATACTTTGAAGACAATATCATCTGTCCCCATGGCTACGACGTTCCAAAAATATGGCGAGTAACATATTTTCTTTTGGGGATATCTAAACGACACACTGCTGGTAAAGCCTAAACACTGCAAGAATTGTAGGAACACACTAGGAACGAAATAAGGGCGTTAAATCGAAATTAAGCGATTCTGCAATACGTCATAAATATTGTTTTTGAAAGCGCACGAATATGCGAAATGGGAAATGGACACATTTAAAATACATTATTTTTTATGAATAAAGATTGCTTGAATTTTACATTAAAATATTTTTTATTGTCTTTGTCAGATTGTCTTTAAATTATAGAAAAATATAATAATAAAGAATTAATTACAATTCAAAACTCTTTTTTCGACACTCTGTATATATAATTTTTGTCAATAAATATCAATGAGTTCATAATAGAATATCCCGATACAATGACATAAAAGTGAATAATATCTTTGTTAATAATAAATGTATTAGTATTAAAAAGTCAATCAATACAAATTAATACAAAATTTTCCGCTTATATTCCTCCTCCCACCCCAAACATTTTTACGGTTTAAGGAAATAATAACTTTCCGATTCGCCCAAATTTCTTAGGGTAGAAAAATCCCGCGTTATATTTTATGTCATCACTCATAATGTTGTCATAAATGCATAAGATTACATAATACGAAAAGAATTCTTAAGAAGTTTTTCCGGGGCACCATCCAAACCACGTGTTTTTCCACCGCCGGCTTGTGCGATAATCAGATGACCAGACAAGGAAAACAATCCATCACATTGTGGTAGTCTATCAATTTCATCAATATCCATTGCAGAGAGATAGTTAAACACATCAGTAAAGTGCTCCCGCAATTTCAGATAATATATATTTTCGTGATCTTTAATGACAATGAAACCAACTTTCGACGTTAGAGTCGATATTGAAGGGTTGGAGGACTAAATATTTGCCAAAGGAATCCATAAAATTGCTTCGAATTCGTTGTACCAAACGCCTCTTGGATTTAGTACGTTATATTAGTCCACCATTGTTTTTTTTTTCTTAGTTCATATACCGGTTTGGATTTTACCACGTTGTATTGCCGCAAATTACTCGTATGAATATAATGATTTTATTGAAGAAAAGGTTAAAAAATATTCTGCTTATTCATCATCAATTTAATTATTTCAAGAGTGTTATCGTCGAACAAGCCTCTGTTCTTGTTCTTTTGGAGGCCAAGAACGTCAGCCCCAGAAAAATAAATATGAGTCTTAAGATTTAGTCCTGTCCTATCAAAGGCAGGATTATCAAACATTTCCTCCACCACTCTTTTAAAAATTAGGCAGATTTAGCATGGCGATCTCAATACGGCTTTGCATCTAAACGCTACTATGACGATTTTTCTTACGGATTCGTAGATTAAACTTTCCTCTCACCAACTTGTGATCGGCGTAACATTCAACACTGTGCATGACACCAAGAAGACCCTCGTGAGCTAAAAACGGCCATTTTTTATGCATTGTCTTACACGAAAAGCTATATTGAACAAAGAACAAATTGACCAAGAAAACTAAAACGAGACTAATAACACAGAATAAGACATTTACTTCAATAAATGTTTGATATGGAATCGGATTTCCTTCGAATTTCTTTAAAGGATCAATACTTTTAGACATGCTCACAACAAAAGTGGAAACTGGGAAGAGGAGATGTTATTCCATTCGCTTTGCACAGCTTCCAACAATTTGTCATTTCTCGAAAAAGTTCTTCCCGCCAATGCACGAGATATTGTGAATCACATATTATTGACTGGGTTTTTATTGGGGCTTTTATATGGCCGAATCATCACATCAATAGCTTTATCAGAAAAAAACAACATGTTCTTTTTACTTTTACAGTGTGTGCAGAGAAATTATCATGTTGTAAAACAAGTTTCTCGGATATTCCCAGCTTCTGGATACTTAGTAACATCCATGTTTCTAATATTTGAGTGCATTATGTTGACTTCTGACATCAAATAAGTCCCAAATTCTTGCTTTATTAAAAGTTCCCCTATACCCTTGTTTACCTATCGTTTTCATGCAATTTGGCGAAAATCTTTCTCCGGTTCTTCGAATGTACCGTTCGAGACCATCACGAATGAGACGAAATCTTGATTTATCTGACCAGAAATCTTTCCTGCATCAGTCTATATCTTTCCTGCCATAATAGAAGAAAAATCTCTTTCAATCATTGATGTTCTACTTAGATGAAAATGGCTTCTTTGCACCCCTTTAAGAAAAAAATACCACCTCTTTCCTTTGTGTCGATATGGTTTCTCTAGAAAGAGAATTTTCAGTCCCTGTTTTGAATTATTTGCTACCGTCAACATAAGTTTTCTTTCGAGCTTTTAAAACAGTTAATGGTCGTCGTTCAAAATGAATGCTCTAAGGCGACCAGATCCAGATTATCTTTGACGCGAGCGTTTGACTTCGAACCTTTGAATAATTCGCTTCGCTACAGAAAGATATATTTTCACATTTTCTTTTCTTAAAGTATCAAAAATCTACTTGCAATTCATTTCGAACTGCTTCGATCCTGCAATTCGGTTTTGTTTTTATCCTCGCCAAGTTGCGGTCTTATTATTTTAGGGATTCATTTTTCCACTTATGATTATATACTATAATATAACAATGATCTGTAAAATATAAATATTCAGTAAAATGAACAAGAATGCACGGAAAATATTGAAAAAGTGATTTTTTCCTTCTTTCCCTCTTAGTTCCATTTTTTTTGCTCATGAGTGTATATGCATTTCGAAAGTCACGATTTCAAATTATGATAGAATAAATAAAGTGGCCATGCCCTAAACGTTGATGTGTCCAAGTCGCTTTGGGCTTAATTTTCAGTGTAAAAATTGTTACAGATAGTAAGAGTAAATTCAGATACTTGAAGAAAATTCCACGGTAACAACTAAAGATTTTTTAATTGTAAAGCCTACTTCCCCATCTCTACAAACATCCTCCAGTTTAGCAACCCCAAAAAGATTGTAGCCTGAAAATACCCATGTAAGTTGAACTCCTCACGGGAGACGGCTTTCTGATGGAGCAGCAATATCTATATTAAGTCTCCGTTGTTTTACAGTGAAAAGCGTTGTCCTTAAATCTGGACTGTTACATTACCGTTTATCAAGACGTGTACGTATATTCCAACAACACAAAGGGGGTTTTCGTTACTTTTGAAGGTTTTTTTTTTTTTTTTGCTTTTTTCTGCTTACATGGACCAGCGTTTACTACCGACAACTAACCAGTGACAGTATGAAAGAAAATGGTTGGTATAGCTTTTCTAACACTTTCTCAAACCTCTGCGAATAGGGCTGCTCAGTAACATAAACAACCTCTGGAGTTAGCCTCGGCCATGTAAAGACACAACAACGATGTTAAGATAGAGTTCCTGTCGCAGATTTGTAACTGTGTACCTCCAATATTTCAAGTTCATACACGTTACCACACCTCCATCGCCATACGACTGGCAATAGACATCTACGACAGATAAATGATGAAAATTAATTTAAAGATAAAAGATAACAACATAGATCGCAAGTAACATCCATACATCATAGTTTTAAAGTGACAACCTATTGTGTGGAAAGAGTGCCACTCACTGGGCCTCCGCAACATAAACCAAGTGACAAGAGTTGGCCGAATATTTTTCATAAAGTTGTCCTCTCCTAGAAGGATTGCCTTCACCACAATTTGTAGGAGCTCCTTCTGTCTCTTAATCTCATTAACCCATTACTGACTCTTAGGTAAATGGTAACCAGAGCATGACCCACAACGTACCAGATCTTTAAAAATTCTGAGGAAAATATGCCATAACTGGCGTGAAGGAAGAATTTAGCTTTGATTGAAACGGTCTGCTCATCGTAGCAAGATCTAACTGTATGTACATAAAGAATATATATATATATATATATATATAAATATATATAAATATATATATATATATATATTGCTCTCTTTGATTGATCATTTTCAACGACCCTTGTAGAAGTGTAATTAATCCTGATTGTTGGATATCATTCAACCTGCAATATATATATATGTGTGTGGGTGTGTGTGTGTGTGTGTGTGTGTGTGTGAGTGTGTATATATATATATATAATTTCGACTTTTGCTATAGAGTATATTTAATAAAGTAGTTTTCTGCTGTGTTTCCTTCCCCCAAAATTCTAATATATACACACATCAATATATATATATATATATATATGTATATATATATATATATATATATATACTTCATTTACTCACATAAAACTAATATACGAAAGTATAGATTTATGCGCAAACTTTAAGTATTTACTTAAAAAGTGATCAATACGTAGGTAGAGCTAGTTAGTAATTTATAAAATATATATGGCGATTAAGCTACATTGAATATTCAGCGTTTCATCCACTATATGATTCGTCAGGCTTATGCATAAGCCTGATGAATCATATAGTGGATGAAACGCCGAATATTCAGTGTAGCTTAATCGCCATATATTATATATATATATATATATATATATATATATATATATTCGTGAGATATGTTTGTGGAAGTAAATTATTGATATCTATTATAATTGAACCCTTTCATAACGTATCTATCAATCTGCTAATCTTTGTACGTATGTCTATCCTGACATGAAATAAGATATATTACCCATGTACTTAATGTATATTTCAGTATAACCGAACGCGTATGGGTTGGCGTCTTGTGCGAGAGCGGGTTAATTGCAAACAATCTGTGCTTGGCGTGACGATTTGCTTATAGCCAATATTCACTATTTTTCCCCCAGCACCACTGTAATCACATAAATCGTGCTAGTCGTTCGGTCTTTTGTCCTGCCTTTTAACCCCAAATACAAAAATACAGACTGTAAGTCAGAGTCAATGGAAAGACTGATGACCCGTCGTTTTTAAAATAAAAAAAAACTCGTGCACATCCATAATCTCATATGGGAGCATCGATTTAGATGACTTTGCTTTGATTATATGTTTTTTCTATTCTTTTCGATATTCTGACCGTATTTTATTATTCATGAACAATTTTTCATTTTCCTTCATGGCACACATTTTTTTGGAAATCGTTATTTTTTTTTCCTACCCAAATTTTTCAGGCGGAAACACACTCATACATTTACAGTAAAACACACCTACAGACATACCCCCCATATATATATATATATATATATATATATATATATATATATATATATATATATATATATAGGATGAAAATAATGGAAATTGTATTCCGACAAAAGAGAAAAATAAAAGGAACAAACCGTATTATGTGTTCATCAACGTTTCGTCTTTATTTCGAGTAATCTCGAAATAAAGACGAAACGTTGATGAACACATAATACGGTGTGTTCCCTTTTATTTCTCTCTCTCTCTCTCTCTCTCTCTATATATATATATATATATATATATATATATATATATATATATATATATATATATATGTGTGTGTGTAAATATATGTGTATATATATATATATATACATATATATATATATATATATATATATATATATATTGTGTGTGTAGTAGATCGCTCTCTGTTTGACGTAAAGAACATTTAATTAGATTAGATCCCTGACGTAAAGAATATTTAGTTAGATTAGATCACTGTCAGACTGACGTAAACAACATTGAAAATAATAATGTTTAAATTCAACGGTACTTAGCGCGGTTAATGCTAGCCGAATGGATGCGGTTTTTGAGTTGATTACGCCTTGAGAAGAGTCCGTATTTTGACAATTTTCTGGGCTTGATTTTTTTCTTGATCTGAAATGGAACACATGTATCAAACCTCTTGCGAAGGTATCTATAAAAATAGTGGGATCCCTGTACCGCTCCAGTATATATCTCATTCCTGATGCAATTCTCTACCTGTATACCTCTATCTCTACCAGATACGACAAACGATGGAGTACTGTTTCCACATCAGGGCAGGAGCTGCTTATCCTATCTTGGCAGAGTTCAAAATAAACTTCGCAGCCTAGTGGGGGATGGCCTTTTCTCTTCCCTGCAAACTCTTTCCCACAGAAGAAACGTTGGAACCTGTCTTGGCTTTATCGTTAATTGCATGGCAGGTGTTCATCTGACTTCAGTCTATCGACCCTCCTCGCCAGACTTTAACGAAAAACATTCGTCTAGCCAAAATAATTATCAATAATTTCTAACACTCTTTATCTGTGTCTAAACCTAAACATAGATTCCATAAATAAAGCTTCTTTTTAGAACTGCACATCTACGGAATTCTCTGCCGTTTGTCTGCTTTCCAGCTGACCAATGATAACATCCCTACTACTTATATTTACTACGTTTAATTACAATAACTAACATATACCCACTAACATCTATCCGCGATTGGCCTCCCGGCTTTGATAAGTGGTTATTATTGTGTAAAAAAAAAATCTTTTGAAAAACAACGCTCATGAATTATGTTTTCTTTTGTGTAGTTTTTATTTTATGATTGCTTTCATGTAATTCTTGCGCTCATTTCTATCTACTCACATTTCTAAATCATACATAATTTCCTAGCAACAAAATAAAATCTGCAGCATACGCTAAGGAATCTCTCTCTCTCTCACTCTGTATATATATTATGTATATATATATATATATATATTATGTATATATATATATTATGTATATATATATATATATATATATATATATATATATATATATATATATATATACAAAATAACCTCATATGTGTTTGCGAAACGGTCGCCGTCATACGCGTTTGCATTTTAGGTTTCCAAACTCGAAACTCGATATGAACCTAATTTAGCTCTGTAGAGAAAGTTGAAGTTGGATTCTTACCGGTAAATTAGTTGCAAGGATGTGAAAATTGAAAATAGTTACTTTAGCAGAAGTAAATCTTCAAACATAGTCAATTATCCATATCTGTAATGTACATATTCTGTTCAAGTCGCTATATTTCGCACGTTTACTGATCTATATGTCAAAAGCTTTAACTGTAACGATTAATTCTTGAGTGTGCTGATGGCATTAAAAGTATTTATAACTTTTATGTTAATTGCTATATAATGCATGCAATATAATATTATATAGAATATTATCTTTTATAATATATACGAAAGCTGGTTTGATTAAAATATGATAGTTGATTAGCCGTGGATCATTATTACATATTGGGTGAAAATAGGATATATATGTTTACTTTCCGACAGGATTACTCCAGGTGAATCGTAGAATATATATATATATATATATATATATACATATATATATATATATATATATATATATATATATATATATATATATATATATATATGTATATAAGTAAATTCTTGGTACAGCAAAATGGAAGGAGAAAATTCAGAGGAAACATAATTTAATTTAAATTTAAATACCAAAGAAACAAAAAAAAAAAACGGGCAGGTGGAATTATTAAAATTCCCTTAAGGCCTTATCGTCTGACCCTCTAAGAGGAAACGTCAGAATGATAAATTAAAAGCTAAGAATCGAATGAGGAAAAAGGGAAATTGGTTTCAGTTGGAAGACAAGTGAGAGAAAAAAATAGTCTCACTGGCTAGGTGGTTTTAAATCAGTAAATATTTCCAACTGATGTTTCAAAATCTTTTGTCTTTTAATTAGCTTTTAATTTATCATTCTGACGTTTCTTCTTAGAGGGTCAGGCGATAAGGCCTTAAGGAAATTTTAATAATTCCACCTGCCCGTTTTTTTTTGTTTCTTTGATATTTAAAATTAAATTAAATTATGTTTCCTCTGATTATATATATATATATATATATATATATATATATATATATATATATATATATATATATATTTATATAATCTACAGGGTGTCCATAAAGTGTGGTTATATTATACAGCCAGATTTTATGGACACTCTGTATATATATATATATATATATATATATATATATATATATATATATATATATATATATTATAAAGAGTAATAACTGTAAATTATGAATCATTTTCACAAAGAAGAAGACATCAAATCAAATTGAGTGTACGACCGTTTCCGAAATTATATTCCTTTTAATTGAATTTACAATAATTGAGAAAGGACATTTTCTCATAAAGACGAAAGGACTGTTTTAAATTAATAGTATTAAAAATAAAACATGTATTATGTATATATATACATATATATACATATATATATATATATATACATTTATATAATTAAGCATAATGATTTGTGTTTAAAATACAAAAACAAAAATGCCCACATATGTACGGACGAACTATCAAACAACAATTGAACGCAAGACTACACACCTTACTTGATAAAAAAATACTATTTTTTTTTTATATCGAAATTGCAAAGATAACTTACTGTTAATCCTGTAAAAATATAAAGGCATATTTATATATTCTGACGAAATAACGCGTGAATCTTATTTTGAACATGTTTTCCATAATAGCGCGTAATTTAATCGTGTTTTCCTTCCGTTCTAGTTATGACTTTTATTCACCAGAATCCAATTGTTAAGAGCAACATTTTCCACTTGTATTCACATATGATATCTATTGAGCTTATACGGCCGTGACTCTCATAAAATTGGAGCTTTAAATAATTCTCGCATCATATTTATACCGAAGGCATTTCACGCCTCTGCTATTATGAATGGATATGATTAACACGGTTTGAAAAGGATATCAGTACACTATTCTGAGTTGTACTTGCTGCAATGATCACATTGTGATTCAATAAGATTTTTACCTCTGCGACTATCAGCATAGAAATATATTACGCAATCTTTTATAGTGAAGTTTAACTAAAGAATTTGGCATCATTTTTCATAAAAGAATTTCACTCAAAGATGGTATAAAAATGAACCATTTATGCTTTCTAATAAAACAGAAGCGACTAACTACGGAGCCCTTAGCAAATCACAGCGTCTTACCACAAAGCTGGTTGTCTATTCATCGAAAATAACAATCAGTTCGAGAAAGGTTCGTCCTCCGTAAAAGAAGCGGAGATTTCACTTTATAACGGTGTCTTTTGTTATTCAGTTCGTGACGCACCAAGTTATCAAGTTTTTTTTCTTTCCAGTCTCTCTAAATAGGTTAGAAATCGTCGCATACGTTACGTTTAATACCAATTTAAGTTCTCAGAAAAACTGTGCATGAATTGGCTTCGACTACGACTTTAATTGATTGTTGGCAACATCTGATGTTCCACCACTACACTCATCATATTCTAGACTCACATTGCCGCCACGATATTTCTTAAACCACTATTTTGCTGTGCGTTCGGTAGTGGTTGATGGGTATCATGAGCTTTTTTACCAGGTGTTCAAGATAGTTATAATTGAAATGAGAAAATTGTGTGAATTTGCTGGTTTTTTTTTCAATCTTGTATTCAACGTTGTGGTAAGAACACATAATTGTTTTAAACTGATTTTAATTTAAACGATTATATAGAGTGAACAACGTTCATTTAATACGCATCATGTAAAAGTATTATAAAGAAGACTTATTTAGATATACGTCATTTTAAATTAAAATGATTTTTTGGCAACAACCTTCATCTCAACTTAATAAAGATATTTAGTATATTTTATTCATCGACATACATTATTACTTATATGTATACAATCTGGCAGTAAATTAGTTCATATAGATTTTCACACTACTGGGTTTTCAGATGTTTATACTTGTCCGAGAAAGTAAGGCAATCTTTGTAATGTTGTATCTGATCGTCACAATTACATTTACTTCTTTTTCTCTCATTAATAGGATCCATTATTAGCGTATATCTATTCGTTATTTTATTGTTTGGGTTTTTACTGATTCGTTCCAAATTGTCTGCAATTAACTTTTTATTACAAAGTGGTTTTATTTTAAAAATCTACGTAGTATAATACTTGAGTGATATTCTTTTTAATATGATGTACAAATTTATGTCCTATCTTAGTTTTAATATTAATTGAGTAGGGAGAAGCTACTCAAATATAACCCTTTACTCAGGTTTCTGTTGTTGCGTTGTTGTTTTTTGTATTGTATATTCAATATCAACATTCAAGTATTTACTAATCATTATTGCTGTGTTATAAATAATTGTTGTGGCGTTGAGTTGCTGATTATACTCTCTATTAATTTAGGTATTTGATTAATTATATAGGGTGGATTGTTGCATTTGTGGTGCGCATATATGGGCTTAAGATTTTCCATCAGAAAAGGATTATATTGGTGTATTATCAACTTTAATATGAGGTATGAAAAGTAAAACTGTTTAAGGATGCTAGTTAAGGCAAATGTAAGTTTTATCCTTTTTACCTTCATGAATTACATTGCTGGTTTTATTTGATTTAAGTTTGTAAATATAATTAACTCGTCATTCGAACTAAACCAAAATCCTTTACATCAATACCGTTTGTCATTGTGATATGGCGTAATATATACACTCCAACCAATCTGCATCTTCAACAACAAAAATAGACAAAAATAAAACAGAAGAGTCGTATCGTAACAGGAGAAATATTTATTGCTTGAAAATCAACCAAGTCTAGATAATGATTTAGTTCCGTTTTATTTTTACGTAACATGCCCCTAGTAAATATAGCGAGGCGTGTTCGAATAAAAGTTAAACATTCATGTTTTATTTAATAAGGAATTAATACAGATGTTACATTAACTATATATCATTGTTTCGGTTTGGATTAACATAAAAAATTCATGATGACAATAATATTTAAAGTCTATATGTCTATAAAAGTTAAATTGTCTGTGCGTGTGTCTGTGTGTATACATTTCCCTACAAAACTCATATGCCACTTTTAAGCCTACATACTTGACCTTTGACATAAGGGGTATTGAGATTTGGGTACATCTTTTTAATGGGTTTTCAGGCAGACATTTAGCTGACATGGGCAAAAATTCAACGATTTGACCTTTTAAAACTCCACCGAACTCCACTGCCAATTTTGCGTCTAAACACTTGAAATTAAAGATGTAGGTTACATAGAAATGGATAAAACTTATTAATTAAATTTAAGAGAAAAACAATGAATGCTAAGGTGTTAAAATTCCAGCTAAATTTTACAAAAATGCTCCATGCAGTCTCTACCTTATTACCAAGTCAATTTTTTAATCTAATCATTTTAAATGTTACATAAATGTATTCAGACCGTTGCAAGAATGTAAATCTTTTTTACTCGAAAATTGTGCTGCCAAGAGGTCAAAGTGCAAAAGATGTTGTCCTCTGCGGTCTCTTGCAAACTCTTAAGCTAAGTTTGGGTCTAAACATTTGAAATTTTACATACACGCTAGTAAGACATGCAGCAGGTTTTTACTCAGTTTTGGGGCGAACATTCGGCTGCTAAGATATCAATATTGAAAGACTCTACCAAACGCATCCGCCAATGTTTCGTCTAAACACTTGAGATTTTAGATGTAGGTAACTAGCACATGAGGCAATGTATATATATATATATATATATATATATATGTATATATATGCGTGTATGTGTGTGTGTTTTTGTGTGTGTGCGTATGTGCGTATGTATGTGCGTGTGCACATGAAGTTATAAACAGTAGTATAAAGCCGGGGTGTTCTGCTAGTATTAATTGAAATATAATGTCATTAATCGCTTATATAGAATTAGTATTAATATTTTTCTCGTTTCATGACTAAAAAAGTTGAGGGACTTAAATATATACAATATGCTTTATGGTCACACTTTTTAATGTATCAGTATTTGAATATGTATTTACGCCATAATAAACACAAGCTCGCGGATACTTACTCTCATATTCAAATAGATCATAGTCTAGATAATTATAAAATTATTTCAAATTGATTGTAGTACGTTTCTGTTTCTGTTGGATTCTAGGAATCTAATCCACCCAGGGATTAAGTTCTCTCTTAAAGTAGGGATTAATTTATTGCAAATCGCCTGAAACGGCTTTATTAAGGAATACTGACTGAGCGCTCAACGCAATTTACCCAGCCAGAGTGCTACTCTCCCTTAATACGGAACATGGAATGCCACATTTTGATTTTTGCGCCACATCTTGCCACTATTAAAGGGAGGTAAATATATATTTGCCGTATAAGAGATTCGAATAAATCGCTACATTTAGCTTCGGAGTTATCATCAAAAATAGCATATCATTGAGAATAACTCACCAGATCGGTCATAGGATAGAATTGCATGCGAACCTTGTTATTTTAGTTGAGCATAAAAATACCGCTATATATGTAAATGAAGCAGTTACATGCGATTTCTAGGATGTGTAATGGCAGTTAAAATAACTACAGACACACACAACAACTTTTCTTCTGTATAGTTATGTTGTGCATATAATATCCGATTATGCAAAAGAAAAAATGTAGGAATGAAAAAGCATCTGTTTACACGTGAAAAGTCATAGCAGGAACGGTGCGGGTTGTTCGGTTCTTCCAGCCTGGCACGCATTCATGTCTTTTTGCTGATGTGCTTCC
>NC_136482.1:125785814-125788314 GCF_053919585.1 Euprymna scolopes | reverse complement strand
ATGAAATAATTTTGTTGACATTAGAGAACAGCGCAAAATTGTATTTACCCCTTAGGTGACAGACAGACAGGAAGAATACTTCAAGTATAATGTATAGAGCAAAAATTCTACTATGCGTGAAACGCTGATTTTAACGATGGTTTAACGACGTACCGATGAAAAGAATAAAGATTCTATGTAATGCCTAAAGTGAAACACTAATGAAAAGTATAGTTTCATAACATACACGTGTCTGATCTATATAAGAACTACTTCAAATAAAAGCCAGATACTAGAAAATTATATTCAAAACATAAACGTAACAGAATAAGTAACCCATATTTTACACATATGCGTGACAGATTAATGAACACTGTATTTTAAAGATGATTATCGAATTATATGTCAAACATTAATATGGAAGATCAATAAAAATTATGTTATTAGCACAAACGTTATAGAAAAATACAAATGATATAGATACAAAATATACTAATAGATACAAAATTAATTGGTTTTCGTATTCTGCAATATGCTAGAAACTGTTTATTGCCGGACTTGCTGAAAGACGAAACAAGAAATATGAGGTATCGCTGCACAGTTACAACAGAAACTGTCATTTTCAGAAAAAAAAATGGATTTGGTTTATAATTTTTGAGTAACAAAATATACAGGGAACAACCAAAACTTTATATTTCTGTGAAGTATGGGAGGCAGGAGAGTTGAAATAATAAGTAATGGGTTACGCAATGTGTAAATCGACAAAAATCATTTATTCTAAGACAGTTTTTGTACGAAATTGTGAATATGATATAATGGGATAAAACACACATTTTTATTGCTATTTTTAATTCAACTGGCTTTTGGGGAAATTCGAAAGTATCAACCTAGCATAAATGCGTAACAAAATCTAGAGACAAAAGGGAGTACAAACTATTCGAAGTTGCATAGGTTCTTCAATATTTGATACATTCCGTTTGATATTAAGTTAACATGAGAATATTTTGGAGGATATATTCTGAAATTTCCTGCATATCAATCTTGTACTAAGCATGTAATTAACTATATATATATATATATATATATATATATATATATATATATATATATATATATATATATATATATATATATATAAATTATACGATTGGTAGAGACGCACCTGCTATTGTTAAGACATTCATCTAAGATTACAATAGAAAACTGCGAGCATGAAAAGTAATCTGGTAAAACATAAACATGAAAAATAAAGGACTCGTTGTTTAAACTGGAAAAGAAAAAAACACAAGATATTCTAGTAAAAATCTAATACATTTATAACTTAAAATATTGGCGCATTAAGAATTGATGGTATTACGGTCAAATTGAATTAAACATATCTGCTGCAATATTTTAAGTTATAAATTTATTAGATTTTTAACTTGAATATATTTTCTTTTTCTTTTCCAATTTTAACAACTAGCCCTTTCTTTTCAATGTTTAAGCTTATCCATATTACTTTCCAGGCTCGAATTTTTCTATTGTAATCATTAATTCTTCCAGCCTACCAATAAATTCCCTTTTTTATTTCAGTTTTATTTTTTGTCCCCATAAACACATATCTAATAAAAATATATGGCAATCGTCTGCTTTCAATAAAATCCCCTCCAATCATCTCCCTTCATGTTTTCATTCTCTGTTTAACTTGTTACTTGTCTGTACGGGACAATTTCCCGGAAGTAGCAAAGTCTCTGTACATTGTCGTCTACATTGCATTATAGAAATCTACTGTTGACTTTATTATTCACACACACACACACACACACACACACATATATATATATATATATATATATATATATATATATATAATTTAACACTATATTTAACACGTTATATATATATATATATTTATATATATATATATATATATATATATATATATATATATATATATATATATATATATATATATACAACGGTTTAAATATGGTTTTAAATTCAAAATCAAGTTTCAGGGTTCTATCCTGATGGAAAGAGAAACATACATTTTGCCTGAATATTTGTGCAATGATAATGTCTTTATTTAAGTTTTAAATGAAAACATCAAGTAACGTGTTCAATGGAAACGTCCATGTCAAACGCACCGTCGTATAAAAAAAAAACTTACTATTGATTTTATGTCTGGCCTCTTGCCTCGTGTCGTAATAACACTTTTCACAGGCACTTGTATTAATAAGCTGCGTAAGGTGGTGTCGATGATTTTCCAATATAACCCCATCGAGACACTTAAAAACCGTTCTGTGGGACTTCATAAAAATTAGACTTGCCCATGGGAAACAGACTCATAGATACACGCAAAGACACACATGCATATGTTCTCGTATATAATAATACAGGAATATTATATATATATATATATATATATATATATATATATATATATATATATATATATATTACATCGGGGTCACCATTTATAAAGGCCCGGAAGCCACTCGGGATAAGGGTTATTGCGGGTACAGTAATCAATGGGATAATA
>NC_136482.1:125705814-125780814 GCF_053919585.1 Euprymna scolopes | reverse complement strand
TTACAAGTAACTCAATATCACACGGTTGTTCTCAAGCTTATCGTTACAAAGTTGCATCGCTTTTCCTGTTTTATATGTATTTAATCATAGCACATTACCCGATCAAGCAGACAAGCGGCAAAATATTACCTATTAACTTTTGATGCCCATGGATGCCAGAAAGCATTGCATACTACACCCCTTAACAAGCATACATCCGATTAACTTGGTAATCAGCAACACTTAATCATTCACTGTTGAGCTGTCTCAATGCACGAAACACGTCTACTGTAATGGTTTCTTCTTTCACTCAGTTCGGCTCATATAAATTCCTTACTGTTGTCTTGCTTCTTTGACTGTACTAACTTGTTGAAGTTTATGTAAACATGCTCATCTGCCCACACGCCCTCTTACAAAAACGATCTTAGATAGTAAAATTTCATATTTCAATTGTAAAAATGCCTTGTTAAAAGTGAAAAATGTAATATAATAACTTTTAAACAAAAAATAGATATGTAATATGTTTCATGCCGTTTTGAATAATATTAATCATTTACGTAATCTCTTGTATATCATCAGGCAACCAACAAGCGTTCTTTAATTGTTATAAAATGTTACTGTAATGTTGGACTAAATATACTTACCTGTCATTCAGACAAATAGTGTGCGCTATCTGCTTTGTCCAAAGATAGTACCATATTGTAGAAAGTCTTCGTTCTTGCCTATCTTCTCTAGAATAAAAATGCTTATACTTGCGATTTTACATAAACCCTACGTATAACTAGTCATATTCTTAAACACAAATGCTTAAGTAATTATATTATACCTTGGAAACCGGTGGAAATTACTATCTTTGAAGATTTATTCGTTATGGCTACTGCGTAATTATACAACACATGTAGACACAGCTGTACGGCATTCACTTATTCCACGAGTTTTATTACTTAAACAATACCGCACCATAAGTACGTATTTGTGTATTAACATATACAATAGTCGGCACAGTTGTCATTATATATATATATATATATATATATATATATGTATATATATACATATATGTATATATATATATATATATATAAAATGCAATATTTGGTTCGTTAAAAGTGAATAAAGCCATGTTTCTACGTTACCAATTTAATTGAAATTTTCAGAAAGTCTATTTTTAAAGTCAAGGAATGTTTGCATGTTATTAAAATAATTTAACATTTCGAATTATACAAATATTAAATTAAATAAAAACTATTTTTCGTAACTGCGACATTATCACCATTTTATTTCCGGTAGAAATTAGCCTTTCACTTATTGAGATAAGTATTATTTGTATTAGTTTTTATGATACTGATGCAGAGAGTGATCCGTGCTGAAATAATGTTATTATTCAAAAAGTCATTCTTAACATGGGGAAGGGAGGATGTTTTGTACCTATTCTGTACTTTAACCTTACAATTGAATAAAAAAAAAACATATCGTAAAACTTTAATTAAACGTGGAAATATGATTTAAAAAATAGCGCAGATCGCTCTCTGCATTAGTACTATTTTTATTTATTGCGGACTATTATTCTCATCTTTATTAGTTGTTGTTTCACGAGTTTTCTGCCAACTATTCCTCTGGCCTTCATGAAAAGAAGTAAGTGCGTGAGAAATTATTTTACCTTTTATAAATGTTCAGTAACGTTTTCCATTTATTATTCTTAAAGCGTAAAACTTTTCTTATTCATGAAAAGAGTTAAGCTTACGTAAATAAATAAATGTTTGTACACGTGACAAATTATCAATAAATGGTTTAGTTACTTTTTTTTTTTTAAATATTTATGAAAAGTGTTAACATGCTTAATTTCTGTACTGATAGGTTTTTGGAATCATTTTTCGCTGGATTATTATTGATTGAACACTAATATAACAGATTATTAAAAAAAATTAAAAAGAACTCATTATTTCGACATTTGAAAGTGGTGCTCACTTTGTAGTTAGAACGTTCTGATAAATCCGTCACCCATTTTGTAAGCAATAAAAACGCTGTATATCAAAACCATAGAAAGTAAAAATAATATGAGCCTCTACCGCATTTGTAAGTCAGAAATATATTTGTTTCTCAAAGAAAAAAATAGATTGAACATGACTTTTTTATTGTTTTTATGAAACTAAAGTTTCGAGTTAATTTTTTTTTACTTATTTAGTTAAAAGTCAGTTTGTGTATGTTTTTTAATTGTTTTTATGAAAGGTGTTTTTTTTTGTTTTTTTTAACTTTTGTTTTTTTTTCAATTTTTTTTAAAGTATTATAAATTTCACTAACATGCTGGAGTAATGTTTAATAATTTGGTATTTTTTTAGATTAGGTCCACCTCCGCAATTTTCCTTCCAATGACGACATTTATAGGTTTCCGAGTATGCTGAACACGTAAATCGCATTGAAATTTTGCGGAAATAAATAGTTGTATTATGCATTGTATTCTTCGGCAGCCATCTTTTTACGTGCACACGCGCCATAAAAAAATACACACACGTAAAAAAGATGCCCGCCAAAGATTACAATGCATAATACAACTTTTTATATCTTGATAACTACTTATTTCTGCAAAATTTCAATGCGATTTTCGTATTCAGCATAGTCGAAAACCATTTCAAGTCGTCATTTAAAAGAAAATTGAGGAGGTGGGCCTAATCTAAAAATTTACCAATAATTTTTCATCCGGTACTCCTCCCGATACATTGCTCCGTCAACATGCGACCATTTAATATCTCCCGAAGACACTTCCGTATTTAGAAAAAAAAAATGAGTGACCGATTTACCAGAACGTGGTAACTAAAAAGTGAGTACCCCTTCAAATGTTGAAATGATTTTTTTTTCATTTTTTTTTTATAATCTGGTTACTGTTCAATCAATAATAATCCAGTGAAAAAATTTGAAAAAACCTATCAGTATAGAAACTCCACCACGTAAGTAAATAAATAAAAAATGTTACGTGCGCATGCGTTAGCCTTGACTAGGGTGTACTAAGGGAACGACCATTAAATAATTCTGCGGGTCGCCATGGAACTCAACGCCCAAGGAATACTAAAATAGTTTTCATGATATGAATAATTTTTTTCGAAAAGTGGGTGATCACTTTTCCATGTAAATTCAACTTAAAATGAACACCCACTTTCTGGTCACCTAAGGAAGGGGCATTTATTTTTTGGTTTATTGGCTTAAATGTGTTTTGACAAGGCAGTTTGGTACGCGAATGCATATTTAACAGTTTTCGTTTACGCTCACGCATAGCATAAACAAAGGCTACGTCTGTGAAATGGAAAATAGTCCCAGAGTTCAGGCAAGATAAATAGAACAAAAAACTTTTTTAACCAAGAAACACACAGAAAAAAAATAGCATCCATTTTTTCTATCGAATTCATTTGCTGTTTTTATTGAAAACTATTTTCCACCGGATTTTTGATATAATTTTCCAGTAAGGGCCGTGCATCTCACGTTCGTAAATAACAACATTTTTTTTTTGTAGATTTTGGTGTGCTAAAAGCGAATCTGCAAACCGTTTCGGCCGCAAAAAAATAGTTTTCATGATATGAAGAAATTACTTTTTCGAAAAAGTGGCGACCACTATTCCATGTAAATTTAACTTAAAATGAGAACCCACTTTCAAGCCACCTGAGAGGGGGATTTTTCCCATGTTTATTGGCTAAACAGCGTTCGTTTATGCTCACGCATAGCGTAAACGAAGGCTACGACTGCGAAATGGAAAATAGTCCCAGAGTTCAGGGGTTATTACCATGCAAAATAAATTAAACAAAAACCTTTTTAGCCAAGAAACACAGAAAAATGCACATCTCTCATGTGGCCAGAAAGTGGGTGCTCATTCTAAGTTAAATTTACATTGAAAAGTGATCACTCACTTTTCGAAAAAGTAATTTCATGAATATCATGAAAACTTTCTTTTTGCTACGGAAACGGTTTGCAGATTCGTTTTTAGCACACCGAAATCTACAATAAAATATTTCATTATATATGAACGTGAAACGGGCCTTAAAGTAAAATAATACCAGATTTTTTTGAGCAGAGTTGCCGTTTAGTTGTACAAATATCCTCAAACCAGGTAATCACTAAAAGGGGATTTTAAAAGTCGTCACCTGTATCGAGCAAAAGTTTAAAACCACCGATTATATGCCAGCCTACGTCATGCTAACATATATTGAGTGAGTTCCTAAAAGTATTTTGTATAGTTTTTCAGTCTAAACTCATTTTCCCAAAATTTCCCCAAACTTATCGTGTTCGATACAGTCTGCCGCCATTTGTATTTTTCAGATATACCGATAAACATTGAATGTTTTTGAACCGATTATACATTGCATAAAACACTAAAATCTTATCCAGTTAGGTAGAACATTTACTTTTCTTGCCTTTGATAACATTTATTTGTTATATATTTATTTTTTGACAACTTCTTTGTATCTGTGTTTAGTAATACAACCCCTTTTCATTTAATGTAACGTTTAGTCGGCTCGAAAAACGGTGTTTATCGGGGTATTTGAAAGCTACAAATGGTGGGTGACACTGTTGATTACTTTAAGTTAGAGAACGTGGGTTACAACTAAAAAAAAAACTATACAAAATACTGTCAGAAACCCACTGATTATGCCAGTTTATGTCATGGTAACATATATTCAGTGAGTTTCAGACACTGTTTTGTATAGTTTTTAGTTTTCAACTTACTTTCCCAAACTTAACGTATTCAACAGAGTCCGCGACCATTTTTGTTTTTTGAGCCAATTAAACATTTTACATTATATAAACACACTAAACAATTATCCAATTAGGTAGAAACGTAACTTACCCTACCTTTGCTTTCATTTATTTGTTTTTGGACAACTTTTTCGAATCTGTGTATAGTAACCCCCTCCTCCACCATCAACCAAAAATTTATTACTATCTCACATTTTTGTAAAACAACAACAAGAAAAAAATTAGCATTTCAACATTTTTGCTACGTTAGGCTTCATCCACTGATTGTTGGTCAAGTCCAAACCATGAAGGATTGACAGAAAACTACCGAGGATCCAGATCAAATTCTGCAAGAGTACATTTTTTTTTTCATTTTCGCCTTCTTTTTCACTTTTTGCAGTGGATTGCTGTACTAATATAAGAAACATGCATTTTCTCTGTTTAATTAATTTTTCCATTACACCAAATTGAGCCACTGCAACGCGTGGCAGGTACAGCTAGTATATATATATATATATATATATATATATATATATATATATATATATATATATATATATGTGTGTGTGTGTGTGTGTGTGTGTGTGTTCTATTTAAGGTGCATTATCTATCCTCGTATGTGTGAATATACATTCAAATAATATCAGACATATTCAACCTCCTTCATTTCTCAGTCCCTAAGGAAACCCTTTATTTTAAAATAAAACCTTTATTTTAAAATAGTAATGTTGTTCAACACTCCGAATAACATGTGCCGCCTTATTACCTTAGTAAACGTAAATTACGGAAATGCGCTGGGAATTTGTTTAAAGTAAAGCTGGTTTGCACATAGACAGCCTAAATCTCGTGTCCTAAACTGCCTGATGAAGCGAGAGTAGAAGTGCAAATGGAGGCCAGCTGAAACGAAGAAGTAGCTGGAAGTATCGATGTCTTGTTATATACAATATATAATTCCTAAATGCTACATATTTTATAAGGACTAAGCTAAATCATACAAACCCTGGCCAATCTAAAAAGAATCGATATCTCAAAGTGAGTATGCCGTATATATCACATAATAATAATAATAATAATAATAATAATAATAATAATAATAATAATAATAATAATACACTATTTTTCTTCTTCCCAATATAACTTTATTTGCATCATTCATTGCGCTACCGATTACTTACCTAAATGTATGCATCTGTATCTATTTACAGACGTGATAGGATCATGACTCCCCTAAAGTAAAGTTTCTATTCGCGTCTACTTTGTAACACGTGTTCCAAACTTTATAGACATCTACGGAAAATATATAGAGGGATTTTCGTGATAGAGTTTCGACAATTTAATTACCTATTGAAAGAAGGAACTTTTTTTTGTAAAAGAAAAATGGTAGCAAGGTATGAGCTTTCACAGGAAATTTATTTTCTTTTTAGAAATAAAGTGAAGGAGACATGTGTAATTAAAGCAAAACAATAGCAGATGTTTTTGACCAGCGGCAAATTTAACTGTGCATTTATATGTTGTGTTTTTTTTTAAATTTAAACTATGCACCAAAAATAGTGGCATGTAAGCATACACATGCACAATATTTACACTTCTTTTACATCACAAGAAGTCGCGTGAAAAGCTTAGTATACACATAACAATGGACACATATTAATAATCTGATATGATCATGAAGTTATAAAGGTTACGAATTTCTGCATGCAAGCAATTTATTCTATACAAATGTTTCTGTCCATCTTAAAAGCAATTCCTTTCTCGATAATTGGGATTTTTTTTAAATTCAATTTATAACATTGTATACTCAACTCCTTATGCTGCAATAGTTTCAGTTATAAATACATTATATTTTTACTAGAATAGCTTGTCCTTTTCTTTTCTAATTTTAACAACTAGTCCTTTATTTTCCATCTTTACGCTTAACCATATTTCTTTTCATGCGCTTTATTTTCTATTGTATATATATATATATATGTATATATATGTATATATATATATATATATATATATATATATATATAACTTTATTCGATTAGTAAAATTTTAGAATAATTACAAAAAAAAAGCGAACCATAGCGGAAATTCAATCTACTAGGATAAGATTGAAAACGGGGTGAGGAAAAGAAAAAAAATTGGGGGAAGTGACATGTAACAAATATGTTAAAGTATAAGAGATATATGTATGCTTCGGGTGTATTTTAACGGTCTTGTTTTTAATCGATTTATTTATTTTACTAAATTGTACATTTGTTACATGCAACTTTCACCATTTTTTTTTTCTTTTCCTCACCCCGTTTTCAATCTTATACTAGTCGATTGAATTTCCGCTATGGTTCATTTTTCATAATTATACCTACATATATATATATATATATATATATATATATATATATATATATATATACATATATATACACACACATATATATATATATATATATATATATTCAAGGATAAGAGTTCATATAGAAACGTTATTTTAATTTGAATAAAATAACATATGTTTGAAAGCCAAATCAAAATGTATATTGGGAAAATACACAATATTTTACATCTTTGAAATTTATCACAAATATATTTCCGAGGTATACTCAATCTTTAGTGTGTTGTTTTATTCCTTTTCTTCTTTTTCTTCTTCCTTGCCATGTTGTAAAGTTGAAAAAAGAAGTATGTTTGTAAAGAGACGTGCGTTGTATCTAGCGTTTGCATTTTTAAATGTGGGAACTGTGATTCGGTAATGCGAAAATAACGCAAAGGATGAAAGTTCATAGAGCCGCACGTGGTATCTAGCGGTATATATATATATATATATATATATATATATATATATATATATATATATATATATATATATATATGTATATATACCTACGCGAATATTGGTTGTTGGCTGCAAACAATTCGTCGTATGGACAAGGACATTCATATATTACTTTTGTTTTGCTAAGTGTTCAGTTAATAGTATTATTATTGATTTATTTATTATAAAGTTTAAAGTTTTTAAAGTAAGTGTAATAGAATATTGTTTAATAGATTTACTTTTTTCGATATGTTTAGTGTTTCATTTTATTAGGTTCGTCATTATTATTCGTTTATTATATAGTTATTATGCAATTGTTTCTTCAATATTACTGGAAGTAATCATTTTTGTTAGTTTCATGCCTTTATGCATAGAGTTTATACAAAGTTGTATTTGTTGATCGACTCTTTTATTTGAAACAGTGGATTTCAATTAACAGCTATTTTGTATTGGCAATTAATATATTAGTAATGCATGTGCCCTATATTATTCTCATGAGTAAAACTGAAGTAAGCAGATATAGGAAATATATCAACCTTGGTATCGCTAAACTGCTATCGATTATTCTTATAGTCACATCTTTTATATACTCAATTTGTTAATGTATTTGTTCTCCCCGTCTAATTGTGTTTAAATCTTACGTTTTAAATGATATTCAATTGATAACACTGGTCAACAAATTTTTATTTTTTTTCTTTGGCAGACCATCTAGGAGTGTTTTCTGGGGTTTTGAAGGTCGCTGATTACGAATATAACATTGGTTTTGCCAGATTGGCTCTAGTTTAGAAGATACTGATAGCCCCAAATAAGCCTAAACTGCTAAAATTCTCCCTGAAATGCTTCAATATAGAAGCAGTAAATAATAATTTTCTGATATTATTGAATCATTATAATGATTATGTATATATTGAAGTATTTCAGGGATAATTTTTATATAATTATTTATATAGGGAGAATTTTTATATAATTATATACTGTAATTACTTAATAACATGTTCCATAAATATAGTTGCAGTATAAATTAAACAGTAATTAAGAATTTTCTTTTTAATTCCACAGTTGAAAATGAGGTCCAGAGAGAAAATGAGTTCTTATAGAAGATGTTGCAGATATGAACCGGATGTATTTTGTAACATCTGTGGACAGTATATGATGGCACAACAAAAGAGGAATATTACAGACTTTGTCAAGAGGGCGTACAAAGCATACTTCGATATGATACTTGGTGACCAAGACAAGTCTTGGGCCCCACATATGGTGTGCAAAACATGTGTAGAAAGTCTCCGCGGTTGGACCAACGGTAAGCTGAAGTTGAAGTTTGCTGTTCCAATGGTGTGGAGAGAGCCCCACAATCATTTTGATGACTGCTACTTCTATCTCAATGACATGACGGGGTTTAACAAGCAGAAGAAAGCAAATTGGCAGTATCCCAGCCTGGATTCTGCTATCCGTCCTGTTGCGCACTCTGAGGATCTACCTGTGCCTGTTTTCACCAGTTTGCCTGAAATCGATGAAACCGAAGAGATTCCAGCTGATCTTTCAATATCAAGTGACGATAGCTGTAGTGACTATGAAGAACCCTCAAATGGCCCTCAGCTTTTCAATCAATCTGAACTTAATGACCTAGTGCGAGACCTTTGTTTGTCGAACGAGCAGTCTGAAGTTCTTGCATCACGACTCCAAGAGAAAAACATTCTTGATTCTGGCACAAAAGTAACATACTATAGGACAAGGGAAGGCAGCTTGCTTCGTTTCTTTTCTAAAGAAGACGACCTGGTCTTTTGTAATGACGTTTCTGCACTTCTGAACTGCATGGGGATCTCATCATATGACCCATCAGATTGGCGTCTCTTCATAGATAGCTCGAAAGCAAGTCTAAAAATTGTACTTTTGCACAATGGCAATAAGTTTGCTCCTGTACCAATTGCCCATTCTACCAAGATGAAAGAAGAGTATGATGCTATCAAATTTGTTCTTGAAAAGCTGAATTACAACACTCATAAATGGCTGATTTGTGTGGACTTGAAAATGGTGAATTTTCTGCTTGGTCAGCAAAGTGGGTACACACAGTATCCCTGCTTTCTTTGTTTGTGGGATAGCAGAGTAAGAATCCAGCACTGGAGAAGGGAGAACTGGCCAGAACGAGAAAGTCTCGAAGTCAGCACAGCCAACGTCATCAATGAGCCTTTGGTACCAAGGGATAGAATCATCTTCCCTCCATTGCACATAAAACTAGGGCTCATGAAGCAGATTGTTAAGGCGTTGAACAAGGATGGGGATTGCTTCAAGTACATATGCAGGCAATTTCCAGGTCTTTTCATCGAAAAAGCTAAAGGTGGCATCTTCGATGGACCTCAGATGCGAACGCTCATGAGGGATTCTGACTTCACTAATCATATGAACAGGATTGAGTAAAATGCTTGGGTACCCTTCACAGATGTAGTGACAGACTTTTTGGGAAATCCCAAAGCTGACAATTACAAGCAATTGGTCCGTAATATGCTTACTGCATACGGAAAACCAGGGGCAAATATGAGCATTAAAGTTCATTTCTTGTTTAGCCACCTCGACAGATTTCCTGGTAATCTTGGTGATTACAGTGAGGAGCAAGGAGGGAGATTCCATCAATACATCAAAACAATGGAAGAGAGGTATCAAGGCAAATGGGATGAGCACATGATGGCAGACTACTGCTGGAACCTTTTGAGAGACTGCCCAAAAGTTGCTCACAAGCGAAAATCGTATAAACGTCAATTTTAGTTTTGTGAATAAAATATTGTTTTGTGTATTCATTGTAACATAGAATCTAGTGTATAATGCTTTGCATTAATTTATGATATATAACTGATTATGTAAATGTTTTTTCACTTGGGGAATTAAAATTCAGCAAATTTGTAGCAAATGTTTTGTATATCCTCGAAATCTATGAAAAGTGTTCAGTTATAGGATAAATGAAATGATGTTATATCTAACTTAACTTGTTAGATTGAGATTTTACACTGTATTTGTGGTTTAAGATTATCATAAAAATCAATATCCGACATTTATGCACTATTTAGCCGTTTTTTGTACGTTTAGCTATGGTCGCGAATGGGTGATTTCAGACAAACGACCCCCCTGTGATATCTCAAAAACTAGAGCCAATTTGAAAAAAAACTAATGTCAGATTCGGATTCAGCGCCCTTGAAAACCCCAGAAACCAGTCTTACTTTGCCTGCCAAAAATATTGTGTTGACCAGTGTAATTCATTTTAGTTCTAGCAGGGAGACTTTACAATCTCCCGAATTGGGTGAGGATGAAGAAATGTTCAACGCTAGCATACATTCATTTTCATTAAAACACGTGAAATTACCCATGTTTTAATCAAACTGATAGAGTGCCTAATCTAGTAGAGATTAACACGCAGTGCACCGCGAAGAAACTTTATATGGCCACCCGCAGTGACTTAGACCGCAATAGATTTTAGTTAACATTACACTATAGAGAATCTACTGGCGTAAAGATACCTGCAAATCATGACTGGACTGCAAAAGTCAAGTAGCATGTTCCAAATGTTCGAGAAATATCTATTTTGAATGCGCGCATATTTTATCAGAGAAGCAACTGTTTCTCCTATAAAATTATTTTTTCATAATCATTTATGCTTAAAGTTAAACGTCCATGGATCAATTGAGCTCTAAAAACAAACACGCATTATGAATGAGCATATATCTTATAACGAATCTACAGTTTAATTTATAGTTTGGGCGTTTTTTGCTTTTGTCGTGATAAAACCCTCAAATGCAATTGTCAGTTTCGGTTGTTTAAATGGGTTAGCTTTTGTAAAAATCGTACTGTTCAAATTTTTATTGTATTTTTTTAATCGATTTTGCACATTCACCAGACGCATACCGATACGAAACCTACGAATGAACACCCTCATACATATCAAATTTTAAATGGAGAAATTAAACAAAAAATCAGCCCAGCCGTTTTCGAGTCTAGAGAGAGAGAGAGCGAACTCATTCATACGTGCGCGCACACGGGGAAAGTCCAATTTATATAATTGAAGAAATATTAAAGTGTTTGTAATTTTGCAACGTGTGCTATTCTACACTGTAGCCGAGAAGGCTTCCATACAGAGGATAACCATAGTTTAAAAAATGAACGCGGGAGATGTGTATTTATTGCCTTAATGTCGATATTGCTTTCATCTTTTTTAGTGCGCATTTACCCAAATAATGCGAATAATTGTTATTATAATAATTACTTGTGTTTTGTAGGTTTTACTGGCAATGCATTAATAATTCATTCTTCTTTTCTCTTCGTACGTGATTCTTATCAATATTCAATACGAGACAGCCAGGAAACTATTTCCCGCCCTGAAATTGAATCATCCTGGCAGATCGTGCTTTCTTGGATGTTTGTGTGCATCTTCATTTGAAGACTTAATGCACATCTCAGAATTGACAAATAGAAACTCTTCTTCATTTTTCGACGCTTCAATCGTGTTCATTTCAATTTTAACAGAATATCATTTTATCAGCCTGGAGGGTTTTCTCTGTATTTTTACTCAACATAATTATTATACAGGTTTTCATTTTTTTGTAATCTTGTCTTACTTTATTCCATTTATGATATGTTCTTTCTTTTTCGTTCATTTAAAAAAAAAAATGAAAATAAGAAAATCAATCCAAGGAAAATAATTTACGCTGTTATTTTAAATGAACGGATTTTCGTTCTCGGTGACTTAATTCAATGATCTTTCGCTTAAATTGGAACTTTATTTGAAAACGTATAAAGCAGCATGCCTATCCTGTCGAAAAGCCTACTAGCAAAAACTGCTTCCATTCATCCCAGTATGTAAATAATTGCCATACTAGAATCAGAAAATATGCACACACACACACACACACACACACACACACACACACATATATATATATATATATATATATATATATTTATCCTTTCATGTGTAATCACCTTTTTCTTCACCATATTCCCTCTGCTTCACTTTTTTATTTTCAAGTAAGACCTTTGACTTACTTGTTGTTTCATCAAATACTTTTGCATGCAAAATCCCATCCCCCATTTTGCTAATTCCTACGCTCTGATGAGAAGGGCATCATTTCTTCGAAACTTCGCGGATTAAGGACTATCCACTTATCTAGTGTTTCCTTTTCAGATTAAATATGTTTTTAACTAATTTCAAAGCGTTTTTTAACATATTTTATTAACTGTTTGCTCGTATTATAAGCTCTATTTACTATTTGGTTTTATCGAGCTTTTATATCTGGCTGAGATAATTTTATAAATATTAATTCTTTAATATTAAGAATATACTTTAATTTTACCATCTTGGATCATTTTGGTAAATTTAATTGTAATTTATATATATATATATATATATATATATATATATATATATATATATATATATATATGTATATATGTATGTACTACCCTATAAAAGTAATTTTGTGTGCGTGTGTATATATAGGTTCAAAAGAGATGGATCTCTATATTTCGAATTTCACACAAAGCTAATTTATGTCTGGCAGTTTTGTTAGATATGTTTTGTACAGATATCTATCCGATAATATCGAGAATCTTTTTAAAAAAAATGACCTTTAAAATAGATTTTATCTTTAAAAAAAACACATCCTTATTGTAGGGAATATTTTACGTAACACCGGCAAATGAAATAATGAAATTTTAGCAGATTATTTCTTCTTAAAAACATATTATAATGTGGATCGAGAATTGTTGTAAAGCATTCGACTACAGCTCGAATGATCCCCTTTCAAGTCCGGTGTTTCTTAGCATCTTAGTGTAATTTTCTTCTTATAATGAATCCAATTGACGATAAAAGGACGGGTAGGGGAAGTCGGGGTAAGTTGAGCCAATTTTCCATTTTGGCTCTTCAGAACCCAAACGACTAATTATTTTGCAAAGATGAGTGTATTATTATAAAATTCTTTTATTTGGGAACATTTTGAAACAAGTTGCAGTTTTCTGCTAGTACACCTAAACCGACCATGTGCTTTACAAAAATGCATATCAAATGGCTCAACTTGCCCCGACCATGGGGCAAGTTGATCCAACCTCTGGGGTAAGTTTTGCCACACAGGGGTAAGTTGTGCCACGCAAAAATGTGTTGCAAATAAAGAAAGAACAAGCCCAAAATTGTTGCTGTGGTTATAAAACAAATTATAATAATGAAGTAGAAATGTTGATTACAGCGAATGAACCAGCACAAAATTTGAAACATATATCTGAAAGTAAGTTAATGAAGTTGCCACTATGACAAGTCACAGCTGAAAACGAGCTGGCTAGAACAACGGACAGAACTGCCAACACTATTTGGTTGTGGCAGCTTGTAAACAACATATTCTGCATTGAAACCCACTTCGTCCTTTGGGTTTGGAACAAACACAGGCTTGTCCGTTCCTACCTTCCCAGCAACTTTTTGAAGGAAAACACCTTCAAACTCAAAGTCCTCCCCGTTGAGAGTGTCAACCCGGGCAATATAGTTCACAGTTCGTGATTTGCCAGCACATTTGACAACCACAAAGTCACCTTCGATTATTGGGCTATCCAGATCAATATCACCATCACTATCTGATGACACATCATCAAATTCAAAATCTGAATCATCAGTGTCACTTGAACATGGGGTTTTAGATCTCAGGGGACATGACTTTTTTCCACCAGCATTGAACAAACACTGTTTTGTTTTTGTTAATAGGCTCCTCTTTCTATTTTCAGAAAGGGCTATCAGCTTCTGTCGTTCAGGGCTGTCAATAAAAATCTTTGAGTTGCCCTTTTTGTGACCACCTCTTCTTGCCTTTCTTGGTGCTGCTTTCGGAAATGGCTGAATTACAGATGGTGAAATGTATGGACGATGCATGACATCATGTGAGCTAGATGAAACACAAGACCCAGATGCGGATGGTTGCATAAGATCATCTTCTTGCTGTTTTTGTGGTCGAACATCATCACTGTGCACGGGCAAGACTGCTCCAGGAACCTCACCTGATGGTCCTGCATCTTCCACAGTAGAATTTGCCTCAAGGCTTTCTGCAGCCACATTTTGCTCACGGTCAGTTGGAAGAGAAGGGGAAAAGTCAATTTCACTAAAGATGTCCCGGTTAAATGGATGAATGCCCGAGGCTTGGAATCCAGCAGCAATGTTCAATGGTGTCATGGCAATCATCTGGGCTTGGTTCACTAGAGCTGGGATTTCATATATTGTCACTGTTTTTCCTGGATTGGATCGTAGCCACCCATCCATGGCTCTGTTGTATGCTGTTTTGAAGGGTCCATACACTGACCGGTAAAGTGGCTGGAGACGATGGGAAGTGTGTGGTGGAATGGTCAGTAAGACAACGCCATGAGATCTTGCTGTGTTCACAACATTCAAAGAAATGTGTGTGTCATGGTTGACGAGGATTAAGAGGATTTTCTTTCCTGGTGAGCATCTGGTGTGCTTGATGATGTGATTTAAATATTCCACAAACACCTCTTCATTCATCCAGCCACTTCGTATTGCCCTCCCTATGCACTTTGTTGGTCCACCTCTGATGAAGTGATCTCTGTAGTGGACTCTGGATGAACATAGTAGGCACGACTGATCCAATTGCACTCACAGTGTACACCACCGTTACCAATTCCCCGCGTTCAGCGGAGGTGATTGAACCAACTTGTTTCTTTCCTTTTTCTGTGACAACGGCTCCAGGGTTTTGAACGGTGGTGCACCCAGTTTTATCAGCGTTGTAAATGTCACTTGGTGAGAACTTGTACTTGTCCATTATCTGACTCAAGTTGTTGAAAAATTTATCAACAACTGGGCGGTTGAAGTCTGTGGCACGCCTAAAAGATGTTGCTTCTGTCACTCTAATTGCCAGGTTCCGGCGCTTCTTGAAGCCTAACCACCAATCATGTTCTGCTTTTTTCTCACGATCCCAACTTGGTAACAGATTGAGACAGTTTTTTTTTAGCAAACTCATATGCCAGTGTGCGACATCTTCTGAATGACAAACCATGAAACATGTCTGACAATTGTTTCACGTGGTCAGCCAAATCTCTTTCCATTTCAGGACTAAACACCAATTGCCGTAAGGAAACAGGTGTATTAGCAGTCCCTGCTGGTTGACTGTCTTGTGTGTCCATGTACCGCTTCAGTGTCATTCGATCCATGTTAAAGTCCTTTGCAGCACTCCTCACACTCTGACCTCCAGTAACAGCAGCAGCAGCCCGTTCCATAACGTATGTAGGACTTTGTCCACGATTTGTCTTTCGCACGTAGTGGCGCATGTCTGGTGGGCTTTTTTTCTATGAAACAGACAAAAAAGAAAAATGAAGTTAACACAATAAATCCGATAATAATGTAGAATATTACTAGAGTGAACTAGTTGATTCAGTGGAGTTCCTGGCATAAGTCTGGAACATTGAACAATGAATGCCAGAACAGCTTGCATTTGTAGAGAGGCACCTGCCTCTCCTGGCATGTTTAGCCAATCAGGCGCCTCCAAATGGAATAACCCACCATGCCTGACTAATTGTATGCTAGTCCATAATGGTGGAGAGGGGATGTAAGTGCATTCTTGATTCTACAATGATAATAATAATAATGTTAAAAATAATAATGATAATAGTAATAATAAAAATAATTATTATTATTAGAATAACAAAGCGCCTGTACAGCATGCAAATTCCTATCCAAGCATGGCTTACACATCTTAAACGTTTACCAGGTAACCCATAGATCTAATTCTTATACAAGTAGAGCATGTAACTTATACAACATGCATTTTGAATTCACTCTATAACAGGCCTACTGATGTGATTGCACATTCATCTGTTTCTTGAAAACGTGTAAAAAGACATATGGGGCAAGTTGAGCCAGTGGCACAACTTACCCCATTAGCATTGGCTCAACTTACCCCAGTCTGACCTCATTGAATTGTCTGTTCAAATGCATGCATCTCATGTGTGGTGAATGTAAAAATCTTTTACAGGTATGAAGGCAAGTAATTGAACCAACAACTACCACATATTATATCTAATCAAACTATTATTACACACAAGAAACATGCACTCACCTCTGTAACGCTTTATTTTACTTTTTTGGCACGAAATCTGATTTTCTTTTACTGCATCAACCTCCGATATTGGTTCAGCAAAACAAAATGGTCGAGGTTAAAGTCACGTGATCAGTTGTTTATAGATTGCATACAAACTTGGATTGGCTTAGTCAATTGTGGTTAAAAGGGGGTGGCTCAACTTACCCCTATGCTCAACTTCCCCCGACTTCCCCTACCATTTAAAATCGCCGCAGATACATTCTTTGTTTTCATATTAATAAAAATTAATTAAAAGTGACTTATCCAGGACATCGATCGGTAAGCCTAAATATTAGCTAACGCTATGTTGTAAACAATCACAGGCGGAATTTATGAACGATTATCATAATTTTATAATTTTTTAAATTTTATTTTCAAATTGATTCCGTGCAATAAAGGAAAGATTCTCTTTATAATAGATACGCAATACGCTTAAACAAAAATCTAAAATTTAAGCGTATTGTACAATTGGACAATACAGGGCTGCAAGATATATATATATATATATATATATATATATATATATAATTATATATATACTATATATACTATATATATATATATGTATATATATATATATACATATATATACATGCATATATATTAGGGGTAAATACGTATTGAATAATTGCTAAATATTTTGAGCTATCAAAATTCGCTTTCATTTTTTGTTTTTTTTTATAATTTACTACATAAAATTAATTGCATTCAATTTCATTGTTCACTACTAGACATTTTTTATATTATTTATTTATTGTTTTATTTTATATTACAGGACACCTTCCTTACATGTCATATTATATCTGTATCGTTTCGGCTTTCAATATTCTGTTTACTTTATTCGTATTTAAATATTAACATGTTATTCATTTGTCGCACTTATCTTCAACTTATTTCATTTCTCTCCATTATATCCTATTATCACTATATATATATATATATATATATATATATATATATATATATATATATATATATATATATATATATAACTGAGTATTTATTAATTATATTTATTTATTTATTTTTTACATGGATGTAACCACTTATCAAGGTCCAATGACCACTCGGGGATAAGGGTTATTGTGTGTGCAGTAATCAATGGGATAGTGCATCAATATTATTGGGGAATTGATAAGGTGTCATTACTTAGGTGGGAGGATCATCAGGAATTTCTTTGAAGACATCCAGGTTAAAGTCGGGAGGGAAACAGGCAAGCGGAACAGAGTTATTAGTACTAGAGATCTCTTCAAGCGACACAGATTATACGAAAGCAAAGTTTGCAATAAATAAGTAGGTGTTTCTCACCAAAGGGGAGTTAATATCAGGGGTTTCCGTCGAATGTTGTGAAAAAAAAGGTAGTGTTAATAAGACTAAATACAGGTGAGGTTTTGAGTTTGTGTTTAAATGTAGGAATGAAAAGGAAAAGGTGGGGGACTTGGAGATCGAGAGAGATATAATGGAAAACTAAAAGAAGAAAAAAAACGTATTCGTATGCGTGTGTAAAGGCCGCCATAAATACTTAACATACTAATGTGTAATGGTTCAAACAGCCGGGAAATATATAATGTTTCAGATGTTTCAGATGGGAATATATAATATATGATGTATATATTATATATTACATATATAATATGTATAATGTTTCAGATGGGGATATTACATATATAATGTTTCACGTGTTTCAGATTTATCGGAGGTACTCTGTTTTAAAAATGCTTTAACTTAACGAGAATTTTCATGTGGTAATTAATGCCATTACTAGTAATAATAAAAATTGAAAAAAAACTCAGCTGCCTTAGGTAACTGAATAAAGTGGTCTTCGGGAAATAAACCTGAATATAAGTTAAAATGGTGTATTGTTGGGGTGTGCCAAGGAAAAATAAACTGTGTAAAATTAAAAGATGCAACCTTTGTATTCTTGAGGCTGTCTACATATTAACATCCGAGGAAGATTTGGTAAATAATCGCCAAGATGCAATTTAATGATGCTCGCAAATGAATATAAAATGTTTATCCCGTTTTAAACTAAAATACATTCAAGAATTCAGATTAATTAGTAATGGTGTGAATATTAATCCGTGTCAATTTATAATGAAACATAGTTCACAACAACTAAAGAACTTTATATTGAAATGTGTACCGAAGATATACAATGTAAAGTGCATATTCTCTAAAGATATAAGAAAGTCTAAACGTCTATGGAATAGCGTCAGAATTTAGAAAAAAACTATAATAGAGTTAAGGTCCTTAGAAATATTCACAAGCGCGTATGATCTTGAAAACAATAATTTACCAGTGGTAAATGACCCTATAAATTGATAAATGTTAATATACTTAAGGAAGGTACATGAGATAAGTTACATCTATCTAATAAAACCGTGCGTTTAGCTGTGCATCTCAATTGGAACATCCTGAATACGTAGTACATATATAATTTAGGAAAATCAATATAATGGAAATGTTATTTAAGTTGTATATTGTTAGTCGCTAATAATTGGTAGTCGCTACGGGTAATTCATACAATAATAATATATTTAAATCAAATCCCAAGATTTTAGCTTTTAACTGAGAAACATGCGCAGCACGACATATAAAGTATATATTAAGATATAGCGCAAGAGGAAAAGAATAAAAGATAGCACAATGCCACATGGTATATAAATAAAAAGTGATCTAGCGCAGCGATCCAATGAAACTTGACATAAGATAATAAGGAACGTATAAAAAGTAAAAGAACACTATCACGTTCTTGAATTGGCGGTATTGAATTTAGCATTATAAATCTCACGCCATCGTTAGTGTCTGTGCCATCGCAGCCACTAATGACTTGCCATGACACGGAAGAGATATATGATATAGTTTCAACGATGGTCGGTGGTCTGGCGCCTTACGACACTAAAGCCTTGGACAGACGAGAAGCTAAAAGGATATGAAATAGACAAAAATTCGCTCTTTAGCGCAACCAAAGGTGAGAACAACATCACGGACAAGAAGGGCATCAGTCATGCTTTATACTGTTTTGTCCTTGTCATTTTCTGTTGATTTTTTTTGGTTTGAACACATGCTGTATGACACTTACAAAACGGAGTTTATGTAGCAAAATAGAAAAAACACACTATATATATATATATATATATATATATATATATATATATATCACTACACAAATGGCGGTTTATGCAGCAAAGAAGCAAAAAATATAAGTATATATATAAATATATATATATATATATATATATATCACTAAACATACGGAAGCTAATGTTGAGAAATAGAAAAAAAAAACTATAAGTATCTATCAATATATATATATATATTTGCATGAATATATATATATATATACTTATATGTATATATATATATATATATATATATAATTTAAAAAAGATGGTTTACGTAGAAAAATAGAAAAAAAAACACTCGAGGCTAAATTCATCACAAAGCTAGCCTGCCAAGACACTATATATAGAAATATAGGCAAATTTGGCATATTTCATTAGTTTGAAAATAAAGTTGTTTTTTTTATTTTTTTTCTACATGCAGGCCCCAACTTATCAATCCCGGAAGCCACTCGGGGATAAGGGTTATTGCGTGCACAGTAATCAATGGGATAGTATCGTAGTAATCTTTAGTATTGGAGATTTGATAAAGTGTCTCAAGGGGGGAAATTCATAACTTTTTTTTGCCAATTGTCATAAAACTTTTATCAAAAATACTATTTATTATCGTTCGAAAGCCTGTAAATGATCATGTACATTTATTTCATAAAATATTTGGTAGGCGTATTGATATATCAATATATCAATATATATATATATATATATATATATATATGTATATATATATATATATATAATACAAATATAATATATATAATACATATATAATACATGTTTAATATTTTACATATATATACTATATATAGATACCATAAATATATAGTTATATATACATACGCAGATATATATATATATATTAATATATATACATATATATACTATATATACTTATATTTATATAAATATATATACATATATATATATAATATATATATATGTATATATATGTGTGTGTGTGTGTGTGTGTCTGTTGGTGTGTGTCTGTGCGCGTGTGATGTAAAACACCTTTGTAAGCAATTTTGTACGTTCTTAATAGCAGCGACTACTGATTAGAATTTAACAAATCAGAGCTCGCTGGAAATTTAATGACCTGACTTTTGTAATTGATAATGTTACATATTGTTTTAAGGTCGATCCTTATAAGGATTATCAATCATTCAGAGCCAATATTGGAGTTACTACGGATATAAAATGTGTAAACCATAATCATTTGTTTTCCTGATTTTGCATATGGATTAAAAAATAAATGGCAATTCCCCATTATGTCTGTCCTTCATGGACAGGAGACTAAAAGTTACTTCTATGGTTTAATATGAACTCAAATAACAGGAAGAAAAGAATGGCTTCCAAATATTTCTCATATGTTATATTTCTTATCTTTGGTTTTTATGAATAAATAAATTTTACAGTGTATAAGGATTATTTACTACTGGATGTATTAATAATCGTACCCTTTTTCAAAAGCAGGAATATATAGCATATGAGAAATATTCGGGATCAAGGCTCCTCTTTCTGTTATTTCAGATCATTTTATACCAGAGCATCAAGTGTTAGTCTTATCTCCACCTAGGTCAGACGTTTTCTTATATATATATATATATATATATATATATATATATATATATATATATATATATATATATATATATATATATATATATATATATATATATTTATATATATATATATAGTGATGTGATTGATAATTTAAAAATCAAATTATAATTAAAAATCCGTTTCACAAGAAGGGACAACAACAAAATCAATAATTTGTACTACCGTTTCGGAAAACAGTGTTCATGAATTCATAAGCTGAAAAGCTATAGCAAGCATCTATATGAGTACTTTAACCATAGTTCCTGATTTCAAAAGGCGAAAGATTAAGAGATATGTCTGCCTTACATTTAATGCTAGGTGTATTTATGGTGTTTTTTACATTTAATAAAAACCCTTCCCAATAATTGCTGATGAGGAAAATTTGTTTTTTAAAAAACTATGTGTAATAATTATTGTCCGTAACTTGATGTCAACCACAATAAAAACACTGTTTTTCGAAACGATCGTACAAATAATTGATTTTGTTTTTGTTCCTTCTTATGAAACGGTTTTTTAATTTAATTATAATTTCATTTTTAAATTATCAATCACATTATTAAATATTAAATTAGCTCTGGGATATTTACCTATCGAGCTTATTATATATCTAAATTACAACGAGCACTTTTCTTTCCCTGTATTTTAATTAAACTAGTAATTTTAATATTACATTAAAATACACTCTGCTCTTTAGACTATTGTTCTAATCTCCATTAAATTATATATATATATATGTATATATATATATATATATATATATATATATATATATATATATATATATATATAGAGAGAGAGAGAGAGAGAGAGAGATATTAGTATATTAAGGCAGCATTTTTTCTGTTATGCAGGTTTCATTAAATAGCACAGATTACTCTTGCTTGTTTTTCTTGTAATCCTCCTTTTCTCTTAGTCGGACTATTTACCGAACATATTTTCGAGAGAAAAAAGAAATCTCCCATAATCGCGGACGTTTTCGACCTCCAGTGGTCATCCTCAGGCGTGTAGTAAAAATGAAAAGACGATTAAAAGATGATTAATTGGCGATTTTCACTTGGAAAAAACGTTCGACAAAGAGAAAAGGAGGATTACAAGAAAAAATAAGCAAGAGTTTTTTTTTGTGCTATTTAATGAAACCTGCACATATATATATATATGTGTGTGTGTGTGTGTGTGTGTTTGTGCGTGTGTGCGTATGGATGTGTGTATGTATATATATATGTATGCATACATATATATATGTGTGTGTGTTTGGGGGGTGTAAAATATACTCATATTTCTTACATTTTAATTGTAAGTAATGGAAGTGTATATGACAACGAAACTACGGTGACGTTTGCGTCTTATCCAAGAGGAGAGCCATCAATTTCAATTGATGCCAGATTGGGATCAGAGCGTTGATGATGTAAGGATAGAAGCTTGTTTTTGGATACATTAAAAGTGACCAGCCACCTCTTCCTCCATTTTACCACATGCTAAAGATCAGAGGAGAGAGAATTAGAGAGAACTTTGCCATTTACGGCCTTTGATGTGTTGCTAGATGGTCTTGTCATCAGCATAGATGTCAACGAATAATTTAAGTATGTGTTTTGGGAGATCATTTATGTAGATCAGGAAGAGAGTTGGATCAAGGATGGACCCCTGAGGGACTCCAGCATTAATACTGTGGGCCTCTGATTTCTGCCCATCAACCACTACTCTTATGAACCTATCGGAAAGAAATGATTTGATGATTGAAAAAAAAAACATTTCCAGTAATACCGTAGCTGGAAATCTTGTTTAGTAAGCCCTTATGCCATACCTTATCGAAGGCCTTCGATATGTCAAGAGACATTGCCCTAGAAAGGAAATATTTGTCCAGAGATTCACTAATCCTGTGTGATATAACCGTTAGCACCTCTGCTGTAGATCTTGCAGAGCGGAAACCATATTGCGTGTCACTAAGAATGTTGTCTCTGTTGAGGTGGTTGACTACTTTATTTAACATGGAGTCCAACAACTTACTCATGCCACACAGGAGACTTATTGGTCTGTACTGAGAGCGAGATGACTTTTCACCTGAATTCTTAAATTGATGAGGTTTTCCAGGGTGTTGGAAAGCACTTCTCCTTAAGGCAACGCTTAAACAGTTTTAAAAGTATGGAGGCAAGTTCTGGTTGGAGCTTGTTCACCACTATAACTGGAATACCATCAGGGGCAGTTGCTTTACTGGACTCAAGTTCTTGATTAGCTTGGCGACCTCACGCACAGATATGTGTATGTTGCATAGCGTGTTGTCTGTTATAGGAGGAAATACAGGGAGTTGATGGTCATTGTCGCATAGGGTAGAATTAACTGCAAAGTTCTTGGCAAATAGTCTGGCCTTGTCGGATGCTGACGAAATGCCCTCAGGTCAATTGATGATAGTTGGGATAGAACGCACACTGTTCACGGTCCTATTTGCTATTTCCAGAACTGGTGGGAACCAAGTCACTGCTCAGCTACTTTGGATTTAACAGACTGAGCATATTGCTCTCTTGCATGTTTTATTACTCTTTTACAGTGGTTTCTGACAATCCTATAATCAGCTTTAGTCTCAGAATACTTATTACGTTGGTAGCTATGGAAAAAGTTATTTCTGTGCGCGATGGCAGCAGCACATTCAGGGGAGAACAATGGCTGGCTGTTCGGTTTTTGTTGGAATGTTTTCGATGGAATGGATCGGTCTATGGCTATAATTAACCATTCGGTCAGGTCTGATAGTATAGAGGACACATACTTTTTAAATATGGAATGCAGAGGTAGGTCAGATATTAATGTACGGAAGCTGTCTCAGTCAGCCATAGAGTATCGATATACATTACGGTGGAGAGGTACGTCTGAAAACTTATTGCATTTGATTTTCATCTTAACGTCTACAACAGAGTGGTCAGAGGATCCCAGAGGAGATAGAACGGAACATGAACACAACCCAGGGGTAGTTGTTAGGAAAAGGTCTAGAAGGCTTGCATATTGACCGGGTGTTCGTGAACAATCTGAGTGAGGTCACAGGCAATGGCAAAATCGTGACAAAACCTCCCCTCGTCATCGGTTTTCTTTGAGTGCGTCAGCCATTTCACATTATGGACATTGAAGTCACCGCAAATGTGAATGTTAGCCGAAGGATTAGCAGACAGGAGGGGGCCAATTTTCTCAGATATGCTTTTAAAGATAGTAACTCGACTGTTGTGGGGGCGATAGAGGGCAAATATAAATGCAGTGGTGTAAGCTAAATCAACCCGAAAGCACATATAAGGTAAATTAGAGTCTTCTCTGGAGATATCCCTGCCACATGGAAAGCCATCTTTGATGTAGGCACATATTTCATGCCCATGGCAATCTTGGTGGTCAGATTTAGATGTTAAGTTGGAGTGACCTTTAATTATGCATTCGTCTAGAGAAGTGGTTGGCCCTATGCCAGTTTCACTTAGAAAGAATATGTCCGGTTTCGTCTCCTGTAATTGTGTTTCAACCTGTGGAAGGTTGGAACGTACACCACTAATGTTGCAGAAGGAGACCTGGTAGTAGGGTCTACGTTGGTGGATGGGGTTCTAGGTTTATTCGTGTTTTCTTTTTTTTTATATATCCATGTGTATACATTTTATTTTTTATTTTGGTAATACTATCCGCTATAGTACATACGATGCATATCTGCTAGCATGTTTTCTCCATGATTAGAGATATTGAAAGTACATATATGTATTAACCACTGGAAAATGTTAATTAATGGTTATATGTATTAGCAGAGTAGTAAAACTCAGAGAGGCTTTCATTCACGATAATTATTTATTGAAAACAAGAAACAAAACCATTTACCTTTGTATTCAGATGATTATTTCAGGATAAAACTTGTAATTTGACATTGATATAAGATGTGTCGATTGAAGTTTTACTACGAGAAGGATGTTATGACAATAATTATAATGAAAACCGAAAAACAGAGAGGAAGATATTATATTAATAAGTGCCATTTTTGTCACTCCTCATAATTGAGGAATATAATGTTTTTTTAAATAATTTTTGACGAAGTTAAGTAGGCGTATTAGTTTTAGATAGTGATTATTAAAGTCTGGTTTATATTATGAATCAAAGTTAAATGTGTTAATTGTAAAATAATTAATTTGTTTTACAGTTTTTGTTATTAATATTGAGTGTGTTGTGTGTCAATCTGTTGTCTATAAAGGATTATTTTCACTTGAAAATATGTGTTAATTGAAGTCAGCGTTTAAAATATTATGATTATACATACCATAAACTAAACCGGTCCTTTGAACAGTTATAAATATCTATATTAATTCTTATTGTGCTCTTTAATATGTTTAATGGCAATGTCTATTTCTTATTGTCTGTATCACTCCTTTTCCCTCCCTCCCTCTCTCTCTCCACACACACACAATATATATATATATATATATATATATATATATATATATATATATATATATATATGACAATATTTCTTTGTGCTACAGGTTCTAACTCCGCAGCATGACCGGGTGGTTATTAGGTCATGTGCGTAGAGATACAAAGAAACGCCTTCCAATAATTCCCTTTCCTAGAACTCTCTGTCTATCCTGGTCACGGCACCATTTATACCACTATCTGCCCGTCACTGACGTGTGACCGACAGACGTGTTATAGTAAATGTCTTAAAGCGGTCTCATGAAGATATGAAGATGGGCCAGTCATTAGGGTCTGTGTAGCAAGAAGGAAATCATATCTTTTTTAGTACCACATATATATATATATATATATATATATATATATGTGTATATATACATGCATATGTATATATATATATATATATATATATATATATATATATATATATATATATGAATCGTTATCGGTTTTCCTACTTTTTACACTGTCTTGCTTTTTGCCAGTTTCTTCCTCTTCCTCTCTCTCTTTCTCTCTATCGCACTCTACACAAACAGCCATACAGATACATGCACATATATATATATATGTATATATATACACATATACATTATATATATATATATATATATATATATATATATATATATATATATATATATATATATATATATATATAATTGGTCTCCCGACAAAAGGAGGATTGATATGTAATTTAAATGTTTTCCGTTCGTCTGTTTTTCTGTTCTTTCCTTTTCAAGAACAACGCCTTACTTAGAATTTTTTTGAAATTTTTCACCAACATTAACATGATATGAGTAAATATCTAACAGTACGGAATTTCCGGGAAAACTTCAGTTGCCACCTTAGGAATTCCTTTCGGTCAAAATCGAGAAAATGTACACTTTTGTGCTTATTTAGAAAAAAATTATATCTTTGAATTGTTAAACCCTTTCTAAAAGTTTAACAAACTTATCTCTTTATAATTTTAGTTGATTTATACTTTCCGATAACTCTTGTGTGTTCCTCAGGGACTCTTTTAGGACGAATAAAGCACTCCATTTTTGGGACTATTTTTCCATATGTGTCCAAGATTTGTGTGTATTTAGCTGTTTGCATCGTGCTGAATTCAAATTTAAATATGTTAATGCATTTGGGACATTTGCGGCTAAATGTGAGGGGCAATTACTCTTTGTGCAGAACTCAAATTTACACATATACACTTTTTTGCAATAAATAAACTGTAACTTTTGTCTTTTATGATTACAACTTCTTCATCATTGACCATTTGAAAGCTAAACAAATTTTTCATTGTGGCTTTTAACTACATACTTAAAATTAGCAGCATTTCAGAAGGCCAGAGAGGATGTCTCATTTAGGATGCCCTCGATTCAATAAGGAAAATACAGTGGGCCATTTAGTAACTCCACTTGAAATAACAAAGTTAAAATGGCAATTTGTTTCACGTTTACAACCCCTAACAGAAAGTGAGATTTAATTTGCAGCTTCCATATGCTTAATAGCTAATACTCGCATTTCTGAATCAATGAAATAGACAAGATTCTTAGAAGAAGAGGGGAAATATAGTATGAATGACAGTGGATATGTCGTAGTCATAATCAAAGTAAACCTGAGAAAAGTAATCCGCAAATAGAGCAAATAATAATGTTAATTTTCTGCTGGAGCATAGAAATGAAACACTTCACAATGTAGAAAGAAGTAGGGGTTTGATCAAAAGCCGTAGTGGATTAGAAACAATTTATCAGAGAGGTGTGCGAGTAGGGCATTTAAACAAACCGATATTTCTTTGTGGGTTAGATGAAAATAATAAGCCAACGGAAATTAAAATAGACAATCGTACTTCTTTACGAAGAAATTTAACCAAGGTCGATTTAGAGCTGGTAATTGTAAGGGATGCGACTTACATTAAAGCGCTCTCAATCACAATCATGGCGGATAAAAGTTACTTTTCATCCACTTGAACCATATTTTTGTCTTTTTTTTTAATTTGGAGATTTTTATACATGCTTTTTATTGCATCAACATATTTGTTAACTAGGTGTTGAATGCTTGTTTGCAGAAAAAAAAGCTGGCCACCGACGACACGAGTTACGTCGATTTCCGTTTTTCGAATCCTTTTTTCTTTTAGCCAAATCACAGCCAATAAATACCATAAATAAATTGCGTAAATTATCAGTAGTTTTTTTTGTTATTATTGAGCAATTATCGAAACTTCACTTTTTTTTAGAGATGACACTAGCCGTGTATTGAACTAAACGAATCAATAAATGACCAAACAACGCACTTTAAAATAAGTTAACATAAAAAGTTGTCGAAAAATAATTATAAAACAAATAAATGCAACCAAAGGCAAACCAAGTTACTCTTTCCTCTAAGTGGATTATTTTTGTGTGTTTTTATTTAATGTAACATGTTTGTTCGAAAAACATACAGGTGTTTTCGAAGTATTTAAAAAAATGCTCTCTGATCAATACGATACGTTTGGGAAAAAGAGTCAAAACAAAAAATCATACAAAATACTGCCGAAACTCATTCAATATATGTTACCGTGACATCGTATGGTTAAACCTCTCTTCCCAACTTACCGTGTTCAACAGCGAGCACGCCGCCATTTTCCTTTTTAAAATACATCGATAAACACGGAATGATTTTCGAACCGATGACACGTTTTAAAAACTTTTCCAGATAAGTAGAAGAGTCACTCATCCTCCCCTGGACATCCCTCATTTGTCACACATTTGCTCCCGGACCACCTTTTCGAATATACACTAATTCGATTTTCGAATTCGTAGATGGAAAACAAATGACCGATTTTTTAAAAAGTTTAGCGAATAAGTAAATTTCCTAATAAATAAAAGTCGGGCGTTGTCGAGAGTGGCCCTCCCTATGAATTTCCCAAGTTTCTGCTTTTTTATTTTTTTTTACTGCGGACGTACACGAGTGAGGCGCCCACGGTGAAACACGCATCGGCGCTGATGTTGTACGCAGCGCGTTCAGAGAGCGTTGATTATTTTGTTATATGTTGTTTTTTTTACGCTGGACACTTTTTTTGGCTGGAAATTACATATATAGGTAACTATTAAGAGGAAAACTGGTGCAAGTCCAGATTAAAACTTTTAGCGATGTTGTGCAAATGCTGTACTTAGTCATTGATTATGCCTGGTTAACTGCTCACTTACGGGGGACCATGCATGCTTTAATTGTTTCTCTTAATCTCTGTGTAAGACAAGTCCAACCACTTTTTCTCCAAAACTAACGTACTGATCTACTGAAATTTTGCATGAGTCGGTGCAATAAGACAAGTTTTATTTTGCCCATTTAATGCACAGTTTGGAATTAATAATGAGAAAACAGATTCGAATTAAATGCAGGCATAAGAACAAATTAATTAAATTTTATATTAATTTGGCATAAAATACTGATTGTAATTCGACAGAACATAACTTTTGGTTAATATACATGTTCATGCATGCCTAAAACAAGACATTGCAAATTAATCTAACATTCAGATTATTTTAAGAATGTTTAAAACGTCTGTTAACAGCATTAAACCACATATATAAGACACATAATATACAGGTTCCTCTGTCGCTATTTCTGTAAAACACTTTTGTGTGGTCAGTATGCATGTCCACATTGTATACCGTTTGTCTTGCGCGGTAATTTAAATCTTGATAATAACGGATCAAATGATATCCTAATGGCGCCCATCAAGGTCCCAGTAAAACTATTAAAAGACTAATAAATAAGATGCATTATCTCATTGCCCTTCCCATCGTGTTCGCTTTCGTCGCTTTCTTGGCTTACAAGTTGGTCAGCTGACTCGAAAATCTGCTGATGTATTGACCTTTGTGAAGGCTTAACGGTTAATTCCAGAGCTTCAATTATTAACAAAATCGTCCTTATTTCTTGAAACCAAATGTTAGATGATTGGTTTTTAATTCATCCTAGACTACCCGTGACCCGTTGGATCAGCATGTTATATTAGCTATAGAATTAATGTATAAGCGTGAAACTTGTGAAAATAGTTTTTTTTTTTTTTGACATAACAGAAACATTTCTATGAAAGTATATTAAATTGAAAAAGAATATCGATAGAATATCGATAGATTGCTATGAGTCGTATTATTTATAATTGTTTATTTTTTAAGGAAAATCTTATATGCATTGACGTATAAGTGCTTTCTCATACTTATAGGTACATGTACACTGAACAAATCTTCAAGTTAAATTCAAATTTTGATATATCTTTTAACTTAAACGAGAATAAAAAAAACAATTGGAACGCTAAAAACTTACACATAAAATAATACGTTTTATTGACGCGTTGGTTATTTATTTTTTAACGCAAATTAAAAAAAATATTTCCCGGGTTATTTTTTTTAGTAGAAATGTACGAATGTTTTTTTTTTAAGAAAGCTGTATCAAAAATGGAGAATAACTTTTAAAAGGAAGGCGTTGGGTAAATCGCCGTTCTAAAATGCTCTTATGGTTGTCAACGGGTTGAAGTAGATTTATGTGTAAGGAAATTGCATTAAAATAACTTAAACGTAATACAAAAATGTACAATGCAAAAAATACATAAAGTATTAACAATTGTTTATTTGCATACTTTAAACGTGAAAAAAAAAACCATTTGGGGCGCTGAAAACGTACCCAGTAAAACAATAGGTTTCATTGTCGCGTTGATTGTTGGTTTATGTACGCATACACCATTGAAAGTCGTAAACCGGATATTGTGTTACAACATCCGTTCCAAGGTCATTTGGGCTTTATAAATATACATATTTATTCAATGTATGTTGAAAGGTAGAGTTTCGTTCCTGTTTAATTGTTTTGTATTTGTTACTAGACTGAACTTAACGTGATATGTGCAATAAATTGTAGGCTAAACTTAAATATTTTGACTATTACATATTGCATCAATTTTCTGAATTTTCTGCAGATTTTTTCTGTCCTATTCTATTTTTTAGCCTTTGCTTGTACAATGATAAACTATGCGTCAGTTCTCTGCAATTATGAGACTTTTATTTTAAAAAAATGCAATTTTTTCCCAATGATTTTCCACATGATTAACAACGTCTCGCGATTAATTTCAATATTTTTGTACGTTCTGAAAGTTTGGAAAATGTGATTAGCCATTTTTGTCACTTCTTCAAGCGAGTACTTGTTATGGCTGGATACATTTGTTTGCTTTATACTTTTTTCGTGTGCACTAGCAACGAGTATCGATTGTGGCCGATATTCAATTTTTTATTGTCATAGAAATCGAAGAAATCGCGCATTACCTTATTAAATCAAATGTTTATTTGGCCTAATTAGGGAACAATCGCGATGCACCAGTAGAAGGGGTCACATGCTTTTCCGCAGTGACTTAGTTCACAATATATTGTAGTCTACATTGCATTCTAGCGAACATCCTGTTTATTTTTTTATTTAATTATTTTCATATATAAAGGTTGCAATTAAATTTGAAATGAAAAAGTAAAGTATTTTAGTTCATATGTGTTCTAAACTCATATCTTAATTTTAACACACCACCTTCATATCAAATAACGTATTGTTGATTTTATATGCCTAGTTTTACTGATTGTCTGCTAACAATTGCTTGAATTTAAGTTCGATATCAAAAAGTCAAGTTAATAATTAATGTTAAGCTTAAAACATAAACATTAATTCCGGCCGATGAGCTCTCATATCAAATGACTTTCTGTTGATGCTCTATGTCGGGCGTTTTGGCTTACTTTGTAATAACACTGTTCAAATACACTTTTGATAAAAGGCTGTATATATGTTGATTTTGGTCAAAATCGCATGTTCCTTCTATTATCTGATTATTTTGATTATTGATACATATCAAAGACATTCTGTTACAAAACCTATCTAGGAAAACTGCTAAAGTGTCTTTTATGAAATTTCATAAAAATCGGCGAAGCAATTTTCGAGTCCATCGTGAAGGATATCCCATATACACAGACAAACAAAGAGAACAATTATTTGAAAATAATTGTAGGGATATTTCATCTTCCTTATCTATGTTACACCAGATAACTCTATTAGAATTTTTTTAAGAACGGATTGTGCTAGACAGATTTTTTTTGTTGATGTTGTACATGGGCGTATCAGAGATTAAAACTCAGAACAGCACTTGCCATGACAATAATGATAGAGCAGAGAGAGGCTTGCAGTGTAACATCTGTCGGAAATAAGTTTAAAAGAAAAGAAAAGTTCATAATCTCCTATGTTTGGAATACAACTTGAACATAATTCATAGCATAGAGCACCATTTGCCATGACATAACAAGATGACGACATTTTGTTTCTTGCAAAGGCGTAGAATTGCGTGGGGATAAATATTTCATATAGAGCAGTAGAAATATACAACTGTTTTTTTTTTCGGCGAGTTTGTAAAAAGATTTGAAGTACGTCTTCCATTTGAGATCAGGGGGTAATGTCAGACCAAGAACTTGTAAAATCGGAGAGCTTATTTCAGAGGAGATAAGTTAGATCAATTAGGACTTAAAGAGGTTATGGTTAAAAAAAATGAAAACTCAGTTCTGAGTGCTTTAATTTGTTGTTCTATATATTAGTTTGCGAAAACCTTGCGTTAATATCAGTGGTTGCCTTTATTATAAAACGTTGGATATTAAATTCCTATATTTTTCTTGATTTTTGTCATCGTTGTTTAATTTTCTTGTTGAATACACCATTCATTAATATTATTGTGTCTTATTGCAACTTCTAGTACTGTAGGATTCGTTGTCCTTCTTATTGTCGTAAAATCTGCTGTTTTACTATTTATTGTGGGCACATTAGAGCCTAGATATCCTTCAATTCATCCATTTCGTAGACATTTTCCCCAAGAACGATATTTAGTTTTTCGGGAAAATACCCCATTTTCTTACATATGTTTTAACTTCAATTGTAACAGTTTTATGGGCAAGGTTAAAATAATTTGCCTTTTGGATTTTTACGAGATAAAATTTGTTTACATTGTTACTCTTAATTTCTAAGGGAAATATTTTATTGTAAATTTTTGCTAACTGTTTCCACTGTCCGATTACAAGATTTTCCTTTCTTGCATCATTAGTTGACGTATTTCTATGAGATGTTTCCGTAGTTAAAGCTGGACGACAATCTAATCTGTTGATAATGCTACTCTGTTGTCAAATTGTTTTAGTGTGTACTTACTGGTAACATTTTATCCTTTCACTTTTTGATTTGAAAAACGAATAATGTTGGTCCGTATCTGAATTGATGTTATTATATTGCCAGATTTGTTGTGTAATATTCATTGCTTTTTATTAATTCCAGTTACTCGTCGCCAATTTATTGTACCCCTAAATTGTCAGGAACAAAAACGCAGACACACACACACACCCACACACACACACACACACACACACACACACACACATATATATATATATATGTATGTATGTATATATATATATATATATATATATATATAAAGAGATGGTATTTCTATAAGCAATAAGACGGAATACATGAAAAACGAGACGTGCATTACTCCACGGTAACATACTATATATTTCACTCACACAACGTCGGCACCGTTTTTTCTTCTCGAGATGAAGCACGTCCAGAATGATGAATGAATAAGCAGGAGCTCCTTAGGGGAAGGGAGCACACATACCCTTCAAAAGTAATTCTGCATAGCCCCATCAATATTCACCGGTTAGGGATTTTCATATGAGAAAGAGTAAACTTGCTTCATCCGAGAATCGGGAGGAAATATCTGGGAGAGTTGAACTACTAACGCTATGCTTCTCACCACATTTTCCATTGTCCGGGAGCGAAAAGGGCACCCAAATGGCCGAGTCGGGCTGCTTATCTCAGTCGGAACATAGATTGGCAGGCTACGCAATACATGCAATAAGAACCTGTAATTCTTATTATTTACTTTACTTTTCGAAAAATGTTACATTTATCTATGAGTGATTACCCAAACGAGTATGCAAATTTAATTATTATAGGCAAAGTTTCTGTAGTAATCATTAGGGCTCTGACAACAGCGTATTATTTTCATTGCTCTGACTCCGATTATATATCCGACACAGTCAGACACAATTAATCAACTGGGAACCACATCACTCTCATAAAGTTATATAAGATGGATAATGGATATATACCAGATAATCAAAATAAGGAGACAAATATACTCCTGTCGTATCCCTAGTAATCATCTTTATATTAATAAGATAGTGTCTTATTTATTTTGTTTGTCACGCTTACATTCGAGTGACTGTCGTTTAATTGTTATAGACTTCGATTTCTTGTAATAAATATTTTCACCCATAATTCTTCATGAGTTTTTGTTTCTGTTTCGATTATAGCTGATGACATCTCAGTAATCTCTTTTAAAATAAATACTTTTATCAATAATTCTGAATAATTTTTTGTGTAGGGTTCCATTAAACTGATAGTACTCCTGTAATCTAATTTTCAATAAATTATTTTACCAAAAATTCTTTATAAGCTTGTTTTTTTTTTCTTTTCGATTACAACTGATGACACTCTAGTAATAATTTTTTTATAAATAATTACATCAAGAATTCCTCATGCGTTTTGGTTTTTGATTTGATTAAATTTGAAGGAACTCAATTTCATATATATATATATATATATATATATATATATATATATATATATATATAAAAGTACCCGGCCTTGACTATGTTCAAAAACAGCCTGAAGAAAATGGACTCGGATTTATGAAAGTATGATAGGTAATGAAAAGGAAGGGGTTTAAATTTGGGTTGAATTTGGGAGTATCAAAACCAAAGAAAAGCATGATGAAAGTAAAAATAAAATAGAATAACCCCCATAATTTATTATACCATACCTATTCACAGTGAAACACTTATCACAATATTCTGTGGATCTATATTAAAAAAAAACTTGTAAAACTTTGTGACATATTTGCATTCTATGGAGGTCAGGTGCAAACGAACACCCCATAATTTTATCATACCATATTTCTTCAAACTGAAACATAATTATCAAAATATACTTACGCAGATAGATATGATTTGTTCAAAGTCGATAAACTAGCAATTTACACGCCCGTTTTCCGTGAGGTTTTCTAAGAGTGACTGTTTATCATCTAACTGTGTTTTTTAAATATTAAAAACTAAAGAATATTAACATATTCAAGAGTAAACTTTTAATCGTCGATAATATTTCCGATTTTTCCGATTATATCGCTTATTCTTTATTTACCCCCCCCATCAAAGACACCTACCTTTTTTAAAGAAGTTTTACGTTTGTTCACCGTTTGTTTTTTTAGTTTTGCTGATTTCTTTAAGTTTAACATCGTTTTTTTTTCATATTTACCCATTTCGCTTATTCCTTACTTTACCCCACTTATACACACACCTCAAAACAATCAGCCAATATTCTGCGTGATTATTCAGTTTTTATTTCCGGTAGCTTTTTCAGTCCATAAACTACGATTTGACGACACTAATCGATAAGTGAAAGAAATCCTTTATTTGGTAAAATTTAAATTCATTTCCCACTTTTTTTTTAATTTAAAACAATTTGCTCGCCAGCAGGTGTGTTCTGAGTTGAAACATAATATTCAACGAACATTAACAAAACCATCTTCGTCGTCAAAACATAATTGGTAGCACACTGGGTTTTTCTATAGTTGTTTCTATAGAGGAAAGTATGAACTTTTTTATTATTAAAACTATAAATTGTTAGTACATTTTTTTCAAAGAAATATGCATTTTGGTAATGTTCTGAAAAAATCTGTTTACTTTTTATTTGCTTTTGAGGGGAAGGTGTTTTGTAACTATTCTTTGCTAACAACTAACAATCTTTTATTAAAAATAAGAGAAATGATTATTACAAAAAAAACATGATATTATAAGAAAAAAAGATAGTGTGAAAGTTTAATTTAGCTTGAAAAAAAAACAACGACGCAAAACAACAACAACGCGGTTACGGTCCGATTACGATTACATTCAATTGTTTCGTGTCTGTGTCTTTTTTACCGTGCATTTTTAGGTCCAAGTTTTATGTTTTTAACAAAATTAAATGTAACAAAATAAAATATATGAACTTTTTTTATTATTGAAACTATACATTGTTAGGTAAAAGTACAGTTTTTGGGGTGTGTTTTTGCGAAGAAACAAAATTGAAAGTACACGTTTTCCTTCAGAAATTTTTATATGAACTTATTTTGAAAGCCATTCTTAACATGGAGAGAATGTTTTGTAACTATTCTGTAATTACACGTAACAGTTTCAAAGAAAAGCAAAACACACAAAAGATATCTTGAAACTTATATTACACTGAAAAAACTATTTAAAAATAGCGTTGTCTCAAATTTTGCACCAACCTGGATATTGTTGTCGGACGTCTATGGTGCTATTTGTATAGTCCCCGCCCCCAGTGTAAATTCAAGGTTCGCAATTTTTTTATTGTACGGTGGAAGCACAGAATTCTTGTAAAAACACATTCAGCCCCAATTAAGAATGGTTTTCAAAAACATAAAGTTATTACTTCAGCAGGACAACATAGATAAGTACCGAAAATTTCAATTATATTGGGAAATGTTTCTAATCCAGAATGAAATAAAACAGTTAATCCTTTTAAAACTTCATCTCACGTTATATTTTTTAATTTGTAAAACAACATGGTTCATTTACTTAAATTTTAATCACATGATCACATTTTCAATAATTATGTGCTTATATTTTAGCCATTTAAAGTTTGTAAAACATGTACTCAAACTTTTGCTGATACCGGTGTCGACCTTTAAGAGTCCCTTTTAGTGAGTACCTCGTTTGAGGATATTTGTGCAACTAAATGGCGAGTCTGCGTTCTGTGCTTTCACCTAACAATTTATTACAAAAACAAAAGGTAAATTTTCACATTAGGTCCACCTCTAACATTTTTAACATGGCTGGGTTGGGTGTTTATTCCGAAAGCCGTTCTTAACATGTGGGGGATGAGGGTATCTATTCCAAAAGCCATTTTTGACATGGGGAGGTAAGAGGGGGTTTATTCATGGCCGCCAGTGAATTATAGTGCATAGTACACGTTTTTATATCTCGAAAACTACTTGCCTCTTCAAATTTTCTGATTCGGCATAGTAGTAATGTTTTTAGAAAATTGTGGAGGTGGGTCTAATGTAAAAAAACATACCAAAGTTGAAAAAAAGATATTGTGAAATTTATATTTAACTTAAAAAAAAAAATTAAATAGCGCGGTACAAAAAATAAAAAATAAACAGAAAAATACTCCCTTCGGATTTGTATTTGGACCAAGATTTGAAAAAAAATGTCAACAAAAACAAATACATAACAAGTAAATATCGTCAACTGCAAGTTACTTTTCTACCTAACTGGATCATTTTTAGTTTTTTCACTGGGTGTGTATTATTGTACAGATAGATTCCAAAAGTTGTCAAAAAACAAATGTATAACAAATATTATCAAAGGCAGGATCAGTTACTTTCCTACCAAACTCGATAATTTTTTAGTGTTTTTATTTAATGTAAAATGTATATTTTGTACGAAAAATAGCATTTACACTTATATTCGAAAATTACAAATGGCGTCAGACTCTGTGTTAAACACGTTAAGTTTAGGAAAATAAGTTAACATTTAAAAAAATCTGCACAAATCACTGTTAAATAACAACCGATTATATGTCAGAATATGTCACGCTAACATATATTGAGTGAGTTCCGAACAATATTTTGTATAGTTTTCTAAGTTTTATCTAATTTTCCCAAACTTAAGGTGTTTAACAGTTTGCCCCGTTTGTTTGCTTTTTCAAATATACTGATAAACACTGCAGGTTTTAGAACCAATTACACAGTTTACATTACATAAAAACACTCAAATTTTATCCAGTTAGATAGAAAAGTAACCTATCTTGCCTTTGATAACATTTACTTGTTATATATTTATTTTTCGGCAACTTTTTCGTATCTTTGTTTAGTAGTACACACCCTTTTTATTTAATGTAACGTTTAGTCGGCTCGAAAAACAGTGTTTATCGGTATATTTGAAAAATACAATTGGTGGCGGACACTGTTGAATACGTTAAGTTTGGGAAAATGAGTTAAAACTAAAACACTATTAAAATACTGTCAGAAACCCACCGAATATGTCAGCCTATGTCACGGTAAAATATCCGGTAGGTTTTTGACACTTTATAGTTTTTAACTTATTTTCCCAATCTTAATATATTTAACAGAGACTGCAACCATTTGTATTTTTCAAATAAATCGATAAACACTGTGTTTCCGAGCTTATTAAAATTTTACATTAAATAAAGACACTACAAAATCATGCAATTAGGAAGAAACGTAACTTACCTTACCTTTGTTTTCATTTATTTGTTTTTGAACAACTTTTTGGAATCAGTGTATTGTAACGCCGCCCCCACCCAAATACTAATAAAAACTCACATTTTTTAATACAAAAAAAAAAAAACTAAAACAAATTCGATTTAGCGTTTCAACATTTTTTAAATGTTCGGCTTAATCCACTGATTTTTTCTTTAGGCCAAGCCATGAATGACGGAAAACCCGAGGATCTGGATCCAATTTTGCAAGAGTACCATTTTTTTTTGTTTTACATTTTCGTCTGTCTTTTTTCACTTTTTGGAGTCGATTACTGTACTAAGAATCTAAATCACATGCATTTTCTCTTTTTATTAGATTTTTCCATTACACCACATTGAGCCACAGCAACGCGTGGTAGGGTACACCTAGTGTATATATATATATATATATATATATATATATATATATATATACATATATATATATATACGAGGGTAAATCAAAAAGTTTTAAGACAAGTGATATAAATTCAATCTAAATGAAAATGGAGCAACAAAACAAGGTTTAATTGCACTACTGATTACTTAACAACAAATTTGACAAGTTACAGCAATATAAAACTTTTATTTTTTATTTTTTTTTTTCAGATAATCTCTATATAAATAAAATGAACTCATTTGTTCACGTCGGATTTTGACCTTAATAGGATTAAAAATAAAGATATTTCATGCAAATATAATATGCACAAACGACAAAACAATATCTGAGGTGTGTTATAGGCTTATTATTTCTCAAATTCCTCGATAATCTTAGATTTCTATACTTTTTCTGCTGAGAAGTCACGGCCAAAATCGGTTAAGATCAATGGAAGTAGTAAAATATTTTCTCTCTAATAAATTCCTCCTCCCCATGCCACCACTTAACACCGTTTGGGGATCGTTCACAAGGAACAGTTGAGAAGAGAACACCGGTTTGGCTTCGTAGTTCTTTCATGTGAAGTTATTTAAAATCACTAAACTAAGCTGCAGTGCTCTGTGGCGTAGTGGTTAGCGTGCTGGACAATTCACATTATATTTTCACGTTCGCGCCGACCTACCGTAGTCGTTTTTTTTTTTTCCTAAACAGCTGGAATGGACTTTTCTTGGTGGCCAAACTGTTAACGTTGCAGATGTCTTTTTTTGTTCACACTTTATTTTCCTACTTTTACTCATGACTCCGGGTTTGATCCTTCCTACTTACCTACCATAACATTTTTTAAAACTCCCCCCCGTCCCGGAAACAAACAGTCGGGCAACGCCGGGTACCCCCGCTAGTATTTTATAATATTAACTTTTTGACAGTCCAAAATGAGCCAATTTGAAGTTCGTGCAAACATTACATTTCTAACAAAACTGGAATGGAAACCAACGGAAATCATTAAAGCTCTACAAAATGTTTATGGAGACTCGTAACCTTCTAGAGATGTGGTTTATTGTTGGATCAGACGATTCAAGGATGGTAGGAATGATCTTCAAGATGACCAAAGAGAAGGTAGGCCTTCAACATCAAAAAATGCTCAAAACATCGAGCTTGTCAGGAATCTTGTAGAAGAAGATCGGAGAATAACAGTGAATGAGATTGCTAAGGAGCTTGACATTTCATTTGGGTAAACCTTTTCAATTCTGAAAGAAGATCTTGGTCTGAGTAAGCTTTCTGCTCGTTGGGTGCCTAAAGCGTTGCAGCAGAATCAGTTGAATCTTAGATCAGATCTTTCATTGGCCCTTCTGATTAGAATTGAAGCAAATGAGGCAAACTTTTTTGAACGGGTCATAACCGGTGATGAAACATGGATTTACCTGTACGATCCTGAAAGCAAAGTTCAGTCTAAACAATGGTTACCAAGAGGATCAGCAGGCCCTATCAAGTTCAAAGCAGAAAGGTCAGCTCAAAAAATAATGGCAACTGTTTTTTGAGATAAAGATGGAATCGTTTTATTAGATTTTCTTGAAGGACAGAAAACTATCACCGCAAGCTATTACGAAGGAGTTTTGAGAAAGCTGAAGACTTCATTGGCTAAGAAACGACGAGGGAAGCTCCATTGTCAAATTCTGTTCCATCATGACAATGCTCCAGCACACACGGCCAAGACTGTAAGAACAATTTTACGCGAGTTTCGCTGGGAAATCCTTTTACACCCTCCCTATAGTCCTGATTTAGCGCCTAATGATTTCTTCCTATTTCCAAAACTGAAGGAACATTTGAAAGCAATAAGATTTCAATCCATAAATGAAGCAAAGAAAGAGGTTGTGACCTGGTTCACTAGACAAGTTCCAGAATTTTATGAAGAAGGAATTTATCGATGGAAATATCGCTTACAGAAGTGTATTGAGTTAGGCGGATCGTATGTAGAAAAATAAAGTTTTCAACTTCCATAAATAAAGTTTTTCTTCAATTTGTCTCAGAACTTTTTGATTTACCCTCGTATATATATATATATATATATATATATATATATATATATATATATATATATATATATATATATATAACAATATTTCAAAAGTACATGAAAATGAATAATAAAGCAAGGGAACAATGGTCTTCTTCTGTCAAGAAGTGACAATCACCATGTATATATATATATATATATATATATATATATATATATATATATATATATATATATATATATATTCATGGGTTTGGGATTCGGTTTCGATTAAAGTTGGTGCACACACGGAATATGAATATATATGAATATATATGTTGATAGAACATTTACTCTACAATAATATTTCGAGATGGGCACGTGTAAGAATATCATACGTAAGAACACTTTTCGACCGGGCTACGCTTGGCGCTCCTGCTAGCTATGATAAATACTTGTGCAGTTTAAACAAAATGGCTACAATCATATCATTTACGCTTACCAACTACAGAATGACAACACCAATATATTACATATGAATTAGTCTCTTGTGAAAATCTCACAGGTCCCTCTAGTTTTAATAAATTCCTTTCTAATGCTTAAATACGACTAACCCCATAAATAATTTATGTTATTCATATATTTTTTATGAAATGACGATTAATATAGGAAATCACAAATTAATATTTACAAACACTATAGAATAGTGTGTGTGGATTAGATTATATATGAGGTATTAAATACATTTGTAATAGTATATAGCAAGGGATTGGGCACTTTTAAACAAACTCTTCGGTGTTCATCGTTGTACCTTAAATATATGGGCCAGTCAGTCATAATAAAATATATTGTCAATACAGTATTTAAAAATAAGCGAAATCTTATGAAACCGTTTAAATCACAAAACCTACTAAATTTCTTCTGAAATAATTCGTCAAGTGTATATATTTTTTATATATGTTCAGAAAAAAAAGTCAAATTAAGTATTCAATGAAATAACAGATGTCATGCCGTATATCTAATTGTATAAATTCTAGATATTAGTTTGGTGCAACAAATAGCAGAGAACTTCAAGTAAAAAATGATATTATTTTTGCACCAGTCTAATATTTAATTCGTATTTGCCATTGGTAATTATTTATTATAAATAATCATATTTCAATGAATAAGAAGGGCTTTTTCGAATGTTTATATGCCGACAAAAGTTTTCCTTAATATAACCTTTAAAAAAAACGAGTCTAGATATTCAATAAATCAGGCGACATGTAGCCCACTTGCTAAGTAGAAAGTGTTTCTTCGGGCTATATGTACATTCACTGTTTTTTGTTCTAAAGCTGTCTCTCACATTTTTCTTGAGGATTTAGCTCAGAAATTTGTAGAACAACTGTATTCTTTAGTCTTAACTTGATAGATTGATTCAATGTGTGTAGTATGATTTACGTTCTTTGTGACAGAAAGGAATTGAGTGTTATGAATAAGAAATCATTAACTGTTATATTTCCTAGCAATATTGAATAAATATTCCAGTACAAAATGCATTTAATACAAGATAGAGAGCCCCGTCATATCGAAATCCCTTCTTATACCTACATTCTCAAAATTAATTTTAAAAAATCGATTGCATACTTGTTTCAGACGATGCATGCAGGCGTGTTCTCTTTATCTAAACTTCCGTGTCCATAACCATCAAGAAGATGCCAGAAGTGAAATTTATTCATTTCAACGTAACATGATTAAGGCTAAGAATAATCCACGGGCACGAAGCTTCAAACCCCGCGATGGGATATCGACTGCCACGACACGCAATTAAGTTTCCCTATTACTTATTATTATTTGTTTTCAGTCATTCGAAAATGTCAACGTGTCAGGTTTCTGTCCAATTATTGATGGGGACTTTTGAAATTCATATATGAATCATGCATATCCAAAGAACAGAGCACGAAGACTTTATTATTATAGCAGGCACATCAAATGTTTACTACACCGACAGGAATACAAATAATACGTGTTTCTAAGTTATTATAAAATATTATATATTTTTTAATAAGGATTTGTCTATTTATGTCTTCAAAAATAGTGTCATTTTCACAACATTCCTCTGGATATTACATCTGCGTTTCTTTTTTTTTCAGGTGTATCTTGTCACATTGAGAAATCCTTATGCTAAACTCGGCTATATGTTTGTCAAGCTGGCTAATGATAAGGGAATTTCGAGCAGAATGCCTTCTTAAAAAATGATTCTCGTTAAGGTACACACGCCATCATCTGATCCCATGCAGTGCGTTCATCTATTATATAAATATTCTCTCTGGCAATGCTAGAACACTGACAATCACGAACTAGGGTCAGTATAGTCACAGTCTCCTCTATCTTGTTACTGATATCATGACATATCTATACCCCACATTATCTAACAGTTCGTACGGTATTTTGAAATTATAAAGACTTACTCCGTGTCAATGCGACCTAAGTCGACAACAATCCGTAAATACCCATTTGCATGAGCTGCTACACTCAGTACAGGAAGGCGTAACAATCTTCATATACTTATATCACTTCTTATTTATCCTTAGCGTATACTGCTCGGTAATTAGCTAGTGGATAGCAATTACTATTTTGTACGCTGTAGTATACGTCAGCAGAACACCGCAGTCTTACTTTCTGGTAGATTAGTGAATTTGTTAAATGCGTTGAAGAACTGAATATAACTAAGAGCGTTTCGGTTTATTATGTGACTTGAATGTTATGATAATAATGAGGATGCGTCCACCGATCTCGTCCATTAATGTATACAAGCAGTATTGAAAATTCTTAAAATAGAAACTTATCAAGAGTTCAACATGCGCTGTGGAGCTTAGAGACAACACGATGAATATCGAAAATACAAGCAGATAAACTGATGCATGTGCATTTATTTATCAATACAACAAAGGTTACCAATTGTATTAGTGGTTATGAAAACTCTCTATTTCTAGTTATTTTTAAATCTAATTATTTATACGCTATCTATCTATATATATATATATATATATATATATATATATATATAGATATATAGATATATAGATATACTAGCAGGGGTGCCCGGCGTTGCTCGGGTGTTTGGAGGTGCATGCTGTGCAAAAAAAGCAAAAAAAAAATGGTTAATTTTTTTTAAATTTGACCCCTATTATAACCTCTTAAAATTTATAGTTTCGGGCTCAAATCACTTTATTAAGTTAGATCCACGTTCAAGGAAACTATATCTAAAATTTCAAGTGTCTAGACCCAAAATTGTCGGAGGAGTTTGGTAGAGTTCTTAAAGGTCAAATCGTTGAAATTTGACCCCTTAACAGCCAAATTTCTGGCTAGCACCCGTCACATCGATTTTCCCAAATCTCAGTACCAGGTATTTCATATTTCGAGTCTATAGACTAAAAATTGACAGAGTTATTGCGTAGGGAAATGTACACAGACAGACAGACACACAGGCACACAGACACACAGACAGACAGACAGACACGTTCACTTGTATAGATATATAGATAGATATATATACGCTGATGTGTATGTGTCGGCGTGTGTAAAAATCTAAAAAAGCAACAGGAAGCGAAAACTTATTCCCTTTGACTCCTTATTATTATTTAACCGACTTCTGACTAATAAGAATAGGCATGAAGAGGTCTACAAAATGCGGAAAGTTTCAGAATAATAATTCCACAAAGTTCTTCAATCAAACTAGCACAAATTAGTCACTTGTGGAATTCTCATATAGAGTGTATTTTACAATATGCCACAACAATTTATATCATCACCATCGTGGTGTTTCATATGTGATCGTTAGGTTTTGAACTCAGGTCATTTGGAATTTCATCTTCTTAACCAAATCGAATCAATCTATTGCAATGATCAACATAATCTATACATTTACACATGTGAGTGGAGTTTGTAAATTTTACTGAGCGTGTTAACTTTATGAACAATAGAAAAGATGAGTAAAAACCCCGTTTTTTAGACTTATGTATCATATATTCGTCTCTTGATTAATAAACCATGTTTTATATTCAATCTCTTTTACAGAGATATTTTACCTCGGTAAATGTTTTATTCTGTATTATGTGTAAATTAGGAATTACGTATTATTCATCAGGATTTTTTATTACGATAAGCGCTGAAAGAACTTCTGCATGTATACCGATCTATATGAACAGTGTCGTGTACTATTAGTTTCACACCCCATTTACATTCCATCGACATTATCGAGAGATACACAATCGGAGTGAGTGAAAGCATGCAGCGCAAATGTTATGTATATAATAAACAGTAAAAATCTCAGCCCATTGTCTTACAGGGTAATTAGTTATTACAACGAGCTTAACGAGATTTCCTGACAGTAAGACTGTTGGGATCTAGCTGACATTTATCTAACATTATTTTACTTTAAACACAGCAATTTGTATTACTACAAAAAGACAGGTGTTTTCTTTTATTTTTGATTTTAGAAATTTTGGTAAGTCCGCCCATGTAACAATGCAGCATTTGTTAAATACTATACTGAAATAGCACCGGTGTGTCGATCATGAAATACGTTACCATCGGGTGTCATTGCCCCGGTGTTAATATAAAGTTGCAATCAACATTTTCCATCCCAAACTCTCATTTTTTATAACATTCTTGGAATGCGTAGTAGCACTTAATTCCAAAATTCATATAAACACAACGTTTTGAATTACTCAGCTAAACACAAAGCGCACTTTATATAACAGCATATTACATATGAATGAATATAAAACATCTCTGGTAGCTTTATAAACAATAAACAAACACCTGTATAACGTCAATGATGTTAGTTGCCTACGCACAGTTCAAATCTTTCAAAATCCAACCGCTGAAAATAAGGCGCGGATCTTTACAAACATATTTCCCCGCAACTTAACAACATAGCAAGGAAGAATAAAAGAAAAAATAATGAACCAAAACAACACACTGAAGATGGAGTATATCTCTGAAATATATTTGTTATAAATGTCAAACAAGTAAAAGATGTGTTTATTTCCCTGATAGTACTTTGTGATTTGGCTTTCAACCGCGTTTGATGAGTATTTGATTTTAAGTAATTATACATTAGAAGGAATTACATTTTTGCTAAACTGTGTAATATTTGAATATTGTTTAGTGAATAACAACATCTTCGACAAACATATTTCCAGTGTATTCCAAGTGTTCTATAAGCGTAATATTAAGGTTAAACTAACTGTAAACCCTACAAAAAATTGCTATTATTTTCAATGTTTCCATACTCTGAAGATGAAAGTCTATGTTTACTTTTTTCACATTGAACTCTCCGCAAATTTGAAAGAAAAGCGAATGTTGAAATTAAAAAAAAAACCTTTGTTGATCTAATTAGCGTTGCATTAATGTCTATTAAATTTCACTTTAGTTTTGTCAATTTGTTTAAAGTTTCTATTAATAATCTAACAAGTCGGTTGGATAAGATTTATTACATTATTTTTACTTGGCTCTAAACTATTAATTAACGCATTTTTGAAGGTGAAATTAAGAATTATATTTTGAATATACATTTTGATATATTGTCTTAATGCTGTTTGATATGATAATACGAACGTTACGCGTTTTACTCTGGTTTTAAATATTCTACAGTTTTAGATACACTTTCGTGTTTCAACAAAGAAACGCATTATTTATAGTAATTGAGGGCGCTTATACAGGTTAATCAAGACATTAAAAAAAAGAAAATATTGAAAAATGTATATTGTCCCGTTAGAGTCTGAAGTTCTCTGAAAAATAATTTCACATAATTTGATCAAGTAGTTTTTATTTTATTTTACAGTGAAAACAATTATTTATGACGGTCAAATAAGGGTAGATATCTGGGAAATATTTGACGATGAAGCAAGAGTTGGGGGGGCGTGCCACGGGGAGATAACTCTGCCGAAATCGACCCCCCCCCTTTTTGTCAAATTTCGCATAATTAGCCTTTTTTATTACAATTTTAATTACCCCCACTGAAAAACAAAAACAAATGCATCAATGAAAGCGGTACCCCATTCATTCCCTGTATTCTTTTTTGTTTCTTTTTTTTCAACAGAATACTATATAATAGACACTCATCAGCCAGATTATCCCCCCAAAAATGCAAAGAAATTGAAGATTTACTGTTTGGACGAGATTCCTTTTGGTACACATATGGTTGCGATAACCACCTCCATATTTTTTCGCCATTGTTTTCTTTTTCAATTTATTTACACAAATTGTTAATTTTATTTTATTTCAGACTATTAGTCTCATCTTTATTAGTTGTTGTTTGTTCTTTTTTACTCTTTTTATTGGTTCACAAAGTTTTGTGCCAACTTCCTCTGGCCTTCGTCAGGTGGTAACCGCGACGGATAAGAACTTCGAATCTCCTAACTGCATTCTCAGCCATCACTGCCATCCGTAGTTGTTGTCGTCTCACCACATTTTTGACCAATTACCTCTGGCACGCTTTTGGATGGGGTTGAAACCGCTATCTTCAGACAATGTTAAAAAAAAAAAATTCCAATTAAGGAATAATATATATATACACAAATTGTTGTTTGACGTTTTCGGGCATTCTGTTTCACGATTGTAAATGTCTAGTAGTCTAATTTGGCCAAGAAAAAGTCGATGGTTAAAGTATTTAAATATTGGATTGTTTGCATTTTTTTAATTATTGCACACAAAAAAAAAACGAAATTGTACAAAGCTTCCATATGTGCGCCTTTTTTATATAGCTGATTAATGTTGAACAAAAAAAGAGGGCAAAAAAGTCTAAGTTCACGAAATTTGACCATAAAAGGGGGGTATCACGATTTAGGCAGATTTATCTCACTTTGGCACGTCCATTCCTCTTGCTTCGTCGTTAAAGATTTACAAGATGGCTACCTTTATTTGGCCGTCATAAATAATTTTTTTTCGCTGTAAAAAAACACTATTGATCAAATTATGTGGCATCTTTTTCAGAGAACTTCAGATTATAACGGGTACGTGTAATATGACTTTTTTATATTTAATTTTTTTATGTCTTGACTAAACCATACAAGTACGTAATTGAGATTAAATACGTATATCTAGTCAGACTCGTGTGACTTTAAAACTTATTAGCTTGTTGAACACGTAATACATGTACTGAAAACGTATCTGACTATGAAGATATATATATATATATATATATATATATATATATATATTAATACATTTTCACCCCAAACAAGTCAAATTGCCACTTTGGTGTAGGCGGCAACTATCAGGTGCAACAGCTACTAGGGTACTATGTAGGGATTTGGGCAGCAAGATGTCGGTTAACGTTACACTTGAACTTCTACACGTCAGTACTGTTGGGTTGCAGGGACCTGGAATAGAATTCCAAAGTCTAGCGGTTCTGGGGAAGAAACTATTGGAGTAGAAAGATCTTTTACGTCTAGGGATCTCTACAGTGTGGGCATGGGATTTAGCAGCCTGTCGGATTTGTTGAGGGTGCTCACGTCGTGGGGGCAGAAGTGATTGCAGTTCGTCAGAGCATTCACCACTAAAATACTTGTAGAACAGGTAGAGGGGTGCAACATTTCGTCGATGGGACAGAGGCTGAAGCTTAGATGCCAGTTCAGGCATATCAGGTTTGCGACTGTCTTTTGAACCTTGGCAAGGAGCGAGAGACTAGAAGCAGATGCGCCAGCCCAAATGTGACAGCAATACTCCATACACGGGCGAATGGTTGCCTTATAGAGGTACAGGATATTTTCGGGTTTTAGTAGTTGTCTAGCATGGTAGAGAGAGCCCACCTTTCTTGCAGCGGCCCTGGCAATGCCTTCAATGTAATTGTTCCAACTCATGTTTCCTGTGAACGTTAGGCCAAGGAGTTTGAAAGATGTACTTCCAGATGAAGAGTCGTTTGCCATTGTTGTAGGTGCTAGAGAGGGTTTCTTGTAATTATTGAATGAAGCTAGTTTAGGCTTGGCGGCATTGAATGTGACCAATCATTTTTTACCCCATTCCACTACAGATTGGCAAAGTGTGCGGTGTCTACAGTTGCATTTATCTTGTTCGTTATTAGTATTTTTATTTATAGCATGGTTTTTCTTGTCCGGGGTTGTATTATTATTATTATTATTATTATTATTATTATTATTATTATTATTATTATTATTTTATTATTATTATTATTTCTGCCAGTGTTAATTTTATTTTTGTCATGGTGTCTACTTTTTTATTGTTTATTTTGTTGTTGTTTACATTGTTTTTATTTAGTATTTTGTTATTATGTGCTTTAAGCATCATTCGCCAAGCTCAAAATAAATGTCTAACAAAAAGCGTAGTTTATCAGGCAACACTATTTGCGAAAGAAAACCCGAATAACAAGAAATATTACGTAGGCATGACTTCCTTAGATTTCAAAACCCGATACTATGACCACAAAAGTACATTCAACAATAAAAACACACCGTATAAAAACAACACTAGCGAATAAATACTGGGAACTCAAAGAAAGCGGACATTCGCCGGTAGTCGAATAGAAAATGATAAGACAAGCTACCACGTGTAGGCATTTAGACGACCCATGTAGATTATGCCTTCAAGAAAAAATTGCTAACCTGTACTTTAAAGAAACCCCAAATCTATTTAATTGTAGAAGAGAAATAGCAAATAACTGTGTTCACAAAATAAAATGTACTCTAGGATAGCGATACAAGATAGTTTTAAACTAACAAAAACAATAGAAAATAAACAAATAAATAAATTAAATTTTACATGAATATACATAAATGATCACACATATATGTATGTATATATATATATATATATATGTATATATATGAGCATATATGGGTGTACACATATGTATATTTATATATAAACTAACAAAAATGAAGGAAAATGTCTACCTTAAACCACTTACCTTGTTTTAAAACAGATCCTTTGTTCGATAAAATGCATGCCCATTGGCTGATAGGAAGGGGCGCGGTGGATACTAGAAAGTTGATTGGCTTACTATTCCTCAATAGAAGAGGACCATATAAAAACGATAAACAACCACATAATTCGCGCATGAGCCTGAAGAATCCTAGAATGGATGAAACGCCGTTATTCAGTGCAGCTTAATCGCCATATATATTTTATAAATTACTATATATATATATATATATATATATATATATATATATATATATATATATATATATATATATATTCTAACGAAGAATCCAAATGGAACAGTAGAAGTTAAATATTCTCAACACCAAATGACATTTTTAAAAGAATGCTGTTCATATGAACATTAAAACAATTAAGTTTCCTCAAGTTTTCCCAACCTCTGTTCAATGCTATTTATATGCACTTTTCGTCAGTGTCTTTTTACTCTGACTATATTCAGGATTCTATCGTATCAAATCTCTATAAGTATATGCTGATACAAAATTGTATAGGTGTCTTTTTTATCAACGTCAATTCAATCTTGTATCGCGTGTTTGTCCAAAGTATAATTAATGCCGTTACGTTTCGGTAGAGATTATTTAACATGATTGCGTAAAGTTTCAACAAAATATATTGCAGCGGATTACACATTCGTGTTTTAGACATTTATTAAAATTAATACGTTCTATCAGATTAGCAAATCTGTGCTTGCAGCATTTAACTTTAAAATTCAGGTAAACTTATCTCGTCACAAACAAAATATTATTGACCAAAATAAGCATCTTCAGAATCAACACACTTTTAACAATTCAACATATGTGCATTTTTAACAATACCGGAGAATTTGCGGTCTAATGACGATTAAGTCGCTAAAGGAGTGTTTGATATCGCTTAGATCTATTAAGCATTTCTTACGCCAAAAACTGTGCCGATATTAGAAATAGGTGGAGATGGTGAGTGAGCAGTCCGGAGAGTATTGTAAATAGGAAGAGTTTTGTATTCAAATTAATTCAACTATTGCAGTGTAGTTTTATTAACGCGTGGTCGTGCATTATCGTGGCGAAGAATTTGTCCTTTTCTATTGATTAATGCTGGGTGTTGTCAAAGTTTCTGACGCATTTTTTTTTATTTGTTGGCAGTACTTCTTCGCAGTAATGCTTTCGCCTGCATAAAAAATATAATGAAAAAGACAGGTCGCCGATCACTAAACAATCGCCATGACCTATTTTCGGTTCAACTTTCTCTTCGAGAAAATCGTAGAGCTTCGTCAACTGCATGAAACTAAGATTAAAATATTAGGTTGACAAAAAAGTTTAGTGTGTAATTATAAATTTTGATTTCAAATGATGTATATACAAATGTGTTTTGTTATAATATCTTTACTTTTTAAATCAGTTTAAACGGCGCTTTTCAGTGAATCTTATCTTTTCAATTACAATCTTTCTAGGAAAATGATCTTCCTTTTTGAACAGTTAATACTACATGAAAAAAAGCAAATTCGCAGTGTTCTGATTTAGATTCAACGTAGTTCGAAAATCTGCTGAAATCTCTCTCAATATAAACGAAGCGTTTCACATAGGATCCGCTGAGCTGAGCGTTGGCGGTTGTCTACTGTTCATTGTAAGTCAACATTCAGTCGAGAAACAAGTCGTTTCGTTTCGTAAAAGAATGGACGATCACACGTCATTACGGCATTACTGTTTAATTCGTAAGGCATCTATTTATCAAGTTTTTTGTCGTCTTTCCAATCCTTCAAAATTTAGTGGAACTTGTCGTATACATGATGTCTAAATCAAAAGCGAACTCTCTAACAATTGTGCACAGATTACTTTCGACTAATGTTTTTAATTTATTGATATCGATGGCCGACCACTACGCTCAGCATTTTCAAGACTGTCGTCTTGCCAGGAAATTCCTTAAGCTACCAAAGTACTGTGCGATTAATAATGATTCCTGTGTCAAAAGCTTCGTGGATATCGCGAGTTTGTTTCAGCAACTTTTTGTTTGAATTGAAATGAGAAAATACTGCAAATTTCCTTTTTTCGATGTTGTATTAAACGTTCTGAAATAAAAATAATCGTTTTAGAAACAATTGTAATTTAAACGACTAGATAAGCCTAAAAACGATATTTAAATAGATACAAAAATTAAAGGTATTATAACAAAAACACCTGTAAATACATCATTTGAATCAAACTTAAAAATTTACCAATAACATTTTGTCAACCTAATGCTATAACGCTTTTTTATGCAGTACATAGGCAATTTTGAAAATCAATGTAATTTTTTATCATATAGGTTTTCTGAATGTCTACGTAACATGATTATGTAGACATCTTGTTTCTTCAAACGACTACGTAACGGGATGAGTTTTTCTAAGGAGGGACGGAAATTATGTGAATTTTAGATTTATCATTTTAAAAATATATATATATGAACTTAGCTGCCCACAAGTTATAACAGTAATGTAATGTCCGTGGCTGTGTACACTCTTTAAGTGCTTTAAAACTTTCTGTTTCTTCATAATACTTTGTTCTTCTGAATATTGACTATTTCAACGTCTCACTTTTTCTCGTTTTTCACACCATGAATTGACGCTACCCTCATTGCTTATTTGTGACAACATAAGTAGTCCAGCTGCAAATGTTCGATCGTTGCTTTTCCTTCTGTCTCAGCGTTTTCCTTGTATTTTTTTTTTCGAATTCCAACACGTTCTAGATTCGTCGCATCTTGGCATTTGCGTGAGTGTAAAATCCAACACAAACTTCTGCCACTGCTCCAAGATCTTCATCTATCGTTCCTAATCATTCCGACGCTTCCCAGAGTGAACGCGATATTCTGGGGGTGGTTTGGCGAGAGGTTGTGTAAATTGGATGTTACCAGTTTACATCAGCTAAAGTTGCTGCCTGGGATTATTTGGCCCGGCGCAGGATGGAATTCTCCGGCCAAGTGTGCGTGGCGCTCGGCCACAATCTGCCTGCTAAGTCTCACCGTTCTCGCCCCGACCACACCATTTCTTACCGGTTCCCAAGCCGATACGGTTTGGAAACCAATCAAAATTCCTTCTGACTTGTGAAAGGGTCGACACACAGCAAATTTTAAATAACGATTGGTTGATGTGAGACGGCCAGTGAGAAGCTTTTCTTCTCTCGAAAATAAACAGGTTTTCGTGGATAGTGTTGCTTCCGTGAGATAAAAAGCGAAAAAATTAAATAAGAAAATAAATAGAAGTATAGGGCAATACAAAAGTATCAAACCCAAAAAAGACTGAAGGAAGAACATACGGACAAAGCAAATGACATATAGGACAACAATAAATGAAATAAATGAAAGGAACTTTCCAATACCTATTTAATACACTAATAACATTACTTTTAACCCACATTTAAATCTATCAGTTGTCTGTTTAGAAGTGATTGTGAGTAAACGTAAATCTGATGTTACAATCCATATCTGTACTCCTATGAATTCGTTTTTTCTTGTGCGTATTGATATTCATATGAAAAGCCCTTTTTTCCATTAGTATTTATTTCCTTTCCCACCAAAGCAAAATGTGACATGAGATCGTTTTTAAAGTGTGGTTAAACCAGCTCCCCGAAAAAAAGGAAAAAGGGGAACACTGGTTGGGTCCAAAAATAGTTATTGTGCACATATAGATGGGTACCCACCCATTCACTGGGACAAATTGCCATAAGTGAAGCATCTGCAGAAAGATACTACACGTTGATCTCTGCCCGAAGGCCAAGAACAACAGGGTATTTATTTGCTTTCCCACTGAGCAAATTAGACACAAGGCCGTTTTTTTTAATGTGGAGAGTGAAATGAAAATGTGGACCAGCTCCCAAGGGAGTAGGGGAGCTGGATAGTCGCTAATTGGTGTGAAGGGTTGCCCCTACATTGACCAATAACATATGTGGGATTGCCCCCGCATATGGTCTTTGCTTTTTTTTTTTACACAGTGATCACCACTAATCAAGGCCCGGAAGCCACTCAGGGATAAGGGTTATTGCAAGTACATTGCGTTAGTGAGGAGATTTGATGAAGTGTTTACTTAAGGGGGCGGTTCATTAGGAATTTGTTAACATTGGACTTGAAGACATGTGAGTTGTAGTCCGGTGGGAAGCAGGCAGACGGAACAAAGTTCCACAGGCGTGCAGTTCTAAGAAAGAAGCTTTGTTCATGGAATCCGCGTTTTGATTTAGGCACAGATATAGAGTGGGGGAAATTTTTCACAGTGGATTCAGCTAGACGGGTATTTTTCGTGAAAGATTGGCGAGGGGGGACCAGAGATTGGAGTTCAGACGAGCATCTGCCATGGAAATAACGATAAAACAAGGATAGGCTCGCAACGTCTCTTCTGTGGGAGAGAGGTTCCAGGGTAGAGAAAAGGGCATCCCCCACTAAGCCACGAAGTCTATTTTGTACTCTGTCATGCAGGATAGGCTGTTTTTAGCAGCTCCTGCCCAGATATGGCAACAATATTCCATCCTTGGGCGTACTTGGCTTTTATATAGATAAAGAATTGCATCACTACCGGTACAGATACTACAATTTGATCCCGGCCCGAAGGCCAAGAAGAGCAGGGTATCTATTTGTTCTCCCACTCAGCAAATAAGGCACAAGGCCGATTTGAATGTGGCGAGTGAAGGCGAAATGGGGGGGGGGAAACTCCCCGGGGAGTAGGGGAGCTGGATAGTTGGAATTGGTATGAAGAGTTCCCCTACATTGACCAAGGTCTTATATGTGGTGTTGCCTCCACATATTGTCTTTGCTTGCAGTATCTGCTGGAACAACAGAAAAAAAATAAGCCTCTTTTATATTTATTGTATGTATTTGCTTCACCACGAAATAAATAAGACACAAGGTCGGTTTTTATGTGGGGTTAAACAAGCTCCCCTAAAACAAGGGCAAAAAGGGGGAACTATGGCAGAATCAAAAAAAAAAAGTAGTAATTGTCTCAGTATGAAGGTTTTCCCCTACGTTGATCAAGGACCAATTAACTTATGTGCAGCATCTACTGAATAGATACTACACTTAGATCCCGACCCGAAGGCCGAGAACAACAGAAGAAGGCAACCCACTTTTCTATTTATTTAAAAAGAAAATGCAATTTTCTTATACGTGGGTCGTGGAATTGCATTGACTAGGAAAAGTTCTAGCAAATTTGCATATTCTTTTAAACATTGATTTTAATTAATTAATTATTAGTTTTTTCGGTTTTTGATGTGATGATGGTCTTTAGTTGACAATTACGTGTAATTATATTCATGCAGATTTCTACATGATTTATGCTTGTGTAATATTTGCATAAAAAGGTTATAGTAATATTTCCGTAAAAAGTTTACAATAAACGCAAAACTGTTTTCATATATATTTATGTATGCGTATATATTTTTGCTTAATCTATCTATCTTTCTTTATATCTATAAAAGCGAACGTGTCTGTGTGTATCTGTGTTTGTCCGTGTTTGTGTCTGTGTGTATGTGTGTGTTTATTCCCTACCCTATAACTTTGTTGATTTTAAATTTACAGGCTCGAAATTTTATATTCAGGGTACTGAGATTGGGGAAAAAACTTGGTGATAGGTTTTCGGCCAGAAATTTGGCTGTTAAGGGGTAAACTCCACCAAACTCCTCCGTAATCTTAAGGTCTAAGCACTTGAAATTTAAGATATAGGTACCTTGGACAAAGATCTTACTTAATAACTAAACTTGAGTGCAGAACAATAAATGTTAAGGGGTCATATTAGGGGTCAAATTAAAAAAAAATGACCTTCTTTTTACTCAACATACATCTTCAAACACCTGGGCAACGCCGGGCTGAAATGCTAGTATATATAAAAGTGAACGTGTCTGTGTGTATTCCTGTGTGTCTGTGTGTTGTGTACATTTCCGTACGCAATAACTCTGGCAATTCAAAGTCTACAGACTCGAAATTTTATATACAGGGTACTGAGATTTTTTAAATCTTTGTGATCCGTTTTCGGCCAGAAATTTGGAGGTTAAGGGGTTAAAGTTAAGAGATTTGACCTCTTTCAAACTTCTCCGCCAATTTTGGGTCTAAACAGGTGAAATTTTATATATATGTTTCTTGGACATAGATCTACCTTAATAACTTAATTTGAGCCCATAATAATAAATGATAAGCGGTCATAATTGGGGTAAAATTAATAGAAAAATGACCGATTTCTTTGCTCAACATACACCTTCAAGCACCCGGGCAACGCCGGGCTGAAATGCTATTATATAAAAATTCTAATTTACTTATTTTATCTAAATTGTTCCATAATCATATAAGACAGCAGTAGATTTTAATAAATAGCATTTGTTTTATTTATTTAAATAGTATAGAACTGTTTCTTGTACCTAAAGGAGGCGTTTTTTATAGGAATTAAATTATCACAATGTGCTTGCTTGTAACTGTGAACACTTTAACATTTTCATTTATGATTTAAGACGAGCTATAAGATAAGTGATAAGTAATTGAACACATTTGATGAAACTACAGAAGCGGGAAAATAAGAAATAAACACGCCCAGAGAGATATAATAAGAGATGATGAAGGGGAGAAGGGGTAAAGGTAGAGAGGTAAACGTTAATAAAGTGCAGAAAGGAAATTTGTGTAAACAAATCGAGCGGAGGTATTTCGGACGATATCTAAACATCGTTAAACTCACTACTCGTTCAAGCAGCCGCCAATAGCGTAATGGTTAGAAGCCTTGACTGCCGTATAAACGGTCGGGTTTCAATCCTGGCTTGAGGTAGTTGCCTGTCTAGCCGCACTGATGAGCTGTGAAACAGCGAAACAGTACTGTATGTGGATGACTATAGTGCTCCTCACCTTGAGTTGAGCATATTGAGAAGTGAAAAACGAATTACCATTAGCATATAAGCGACGCTCTTTGTGTAAACAAATCGAGCGGAGGTATTTCGGACGATATCTAAACATCGTTAAACTCACTACTCGTTCAAGCAGCCGCCAATAGCGTAATGGTTAGAAGCCTTGATGCCGTATAAACGGTCGGGTTTCAATCCTGGCTTGAGGTAGTTGCCTGTCTAGCCGCACTGATGAGCTGTGAAACAGCGAAACAGTACTGTATGTGGATGACTATAGTGCTCCTCACCTTGAGTTGAGCATATTGAGAAGTGAAAAACGAATTACCATTAGCATATAAGCGACGCTCTTTGTGTAAACAAATCGAGCGGAGGTATTTCGGACGATATCTAAACATCGTTAAACTCACTACTCGTTCAAGCAGCCGCCAATAGCGTAATGGTTAGAAGCCTTGACTTTTTTCATCCTGGCTTGAGGTAGTTGCCTGTCTAGCCGCACTGATGAGCTGTGAAACAGCGAAACAGTACTGTATGTGGATGACTATATATATATATATATATATATATATGAAAACATTATATATTCTTACGCTGGGATTCTGTGATGGAAAGCGGTAAATAGCTTTACATTGGTTGTTAAAACAGATGTCATTCTGCGTCAATTTGAGATTTGAGGTTATTCATATGATAAATAAGTTTCGGACTACTGTTTTCAAGTTGAATGGTGTTTTCACAACGTTTCCCAAAATTCGGATAAGAACTATCCGCAAAGACCCGTAGTGCAATGGTTCGACTACTTGAACAATTTAAATGTGAGTTTTACTTAAACGTTGAAGGTTCAATTCTAATTGTAGAGATTCGAAAAATACAATTGCGAATTACTTAGGTATTTTTCCAATTATGGCTGACTGACCATACCCATGCCAACCCGTGAAATAAATACAGGCTTCCGTTCGGAAGTTCGTGAAGATTCGAGAGCTTGAGAGAAGCATTCCGGATTTGATAAGAGACGGGTAAATCATGTGTGACGTTTCATTGACCGAAATTTTGTGAAAATGGCACTCTATAATTGAACAACAATCCGAAGAATTTAGATAATTTATTTTTCTTTAAACAATCATATACAAAATATTATACATATTGCCATGGCTGGAAACAATCTTTTCTATGTATTCAAATTCCAAATCCTCAGCGAAACATGTTAAGGTAACATGAACCGAAATAATTTTATAAGCAAATACTGACATGCCTAAAGCAAAGAAGGTACTTGATGTCTTTTTAGAAAAAATCCATACACTTGCCAGTATGTGATATGCTCAACCACTGCACTCGTTCATGTATGTAGTATTGTTGCAACATCTTGACTGACACAGAAAACTACTGGTCTGTTTTTCTTGAACAGGGTTACGAAACAGAATATAACTCATTAAGCCGCATACTGTCTACCAAGCCCGAGCCCGTTTCCTTCGAAACAGTGGTATATAGTTTTGCTTAGTTTCTAAGTATTTTATTTTATTAGAAATCGGATTAATCCTGTGGAGGAAAATAAAAAAGCATAAAAAAATTAAGATTATTTTGCATGTACGCAAATGATTCGAAAAGTAAACCTTCTTATTTTCCAATTCAGAAATATGATACGCGACAAAGATGGTCCAATTGGTACAATTTAGAAGGTCGACCTTTATTAGTCCAAATAATTAATTATATAACCACTCACTGCTATCTTCTATTCAGTTTACCAGCGAAGGGCGATGGTTGTATATGAGTGTCTGAGGCGCGCGAGTGCATGGGATGTCGTGCTGAAACTACAACTTCCTATTTTTAAACTACAAGAAGTGAAGGTTGAGAATATAGTGGAGTACTATTATAATTAACGGCCTTTTGTTTTCCAGAGGTGCTTTTTTCCATACAGTCAAAACAATACTTTATGCAGATTTGCCAGATATTTACCCATATCTGCTTTTGATGCAAGTCTCAGACAGGGGCTCTTCGTTAGAATCTCACACCGTCAATATCTGCATAAGAGCAATTTATCGCTATGAATGCATACGTTCAACCATACCAATACAATGTGTCCTTCCGTCTGATCGAATACTGCGGAAAAAGGCATAAATTTTGGAATCTCCTCGTATTGAGTAGAATATCAATATCTAAACTTCATAAAAAGTCTATGTGTTTTTAGAACGTTTTATTCGTGGAAAAATCTTCTATTGCTTAGAAATGGCACATATGTCATAGAGCTTGTTGAATATATATGACTCGCAAGAATATATCTAAATGTGTTTCTATACGGAAAAAAATTAACTAAAAGGCGAATTTTATGCAAGATATGAAAAGAAACTAGGATTCTGAGGAAATACACATTATTAAAACAATTAAAGAACATATGATCATCATATAATGATTAAATCACACTGACAGGCGTTAAAAAACATTAAAGAAATAAATGTTTAAAATGTAACAGTTGCCAAGTGGACAAGGATTACTTCTGTCGCCCGGTTCGACCTTACCGACTGGTTTTAATCGTGGCACCTTGCACTAATGATTCCAGTAAAAATGAAACACTAGTGTCTGTAGGTATTTAGTAATTATTATAGTAAATAATTATATATATATATGCATATATATATATATGTGTGTGTGTGCGTTTGTGTGTGTGTGTGTGTTTGTGTGTGTGTGTCTATGTGTGTAGGGGGTGTAATTCCGAGTTAATACTCAACATCCAGTAAGCTTTTTTATTCCAGACAAAATGATACAAAAACTGAAAGAAAAAATACTATGATTAACCTGAAAATCAATATTTGCGTAATTTTACAAAATACATTATTACGGTTTCGCTGGTGATATATTTTCCTTAATTTGAGAAAAGAATTATTGTTCAGTAAATCGAACACTAATACTTGCATACAATATGTTATAAAAAAGTTTAGTAATCATTGTCATTATAATTAAAACTAGATAGCGCACTGTTAAGAGGATAAAAATAATGGAATGATTGGACAGTAGGAACGAAATGAACCCTTTTCCCAAAACACGTTATGGAATAGGATCAGTTATCTATTTAAACCGATATATTAAGTGCGAATATACTACTGCTGAAAGTTTATTAGAGAAATAACGATCAGAGCTTGGGTATTTATTTTCTGAAAGGTGTTCTCGTAATTTTAATCGATTTGTGTGGTGTAATTAAAAATAAACTTAGCTCTCATTTATTGAGCATGCTACACAACTCTTGTTAAGATTCAATTATTTTTAATTTTGGATATCTTTTTCCCTGATAATATATATATATGTATATATATATATATATATATATACATACATATACATATGCACACACCCATATATATACATACACACACACATACACACACATATATATATATGTATATATATATATATATATATATATATATATATGATTTATATGTAGTTTGCTTGCAGCATTGTGTGGGATAGGTATGTAGTAGGGAGTTAGAAGGGTGTCACAATGCGAGGAGTGAAATATAGTCGTTGTTGGTAAGAGAAGACGAGAACAAGTTGCGTTTTACAAATCAATAAGTACATACATATATTTTATATATACGTATATTTATTCAGTTGTATTGGTAAAATGTCTTACTTGTTATGTCTGCGACAAATTCCAGTAATTATTTCGGCAAAAAAACTCCTTTTCAAATGGTAAGCGTAACATATCGATTCAAAGCACTGACTTGTAATAGAAAAGTCACATGTTGAGACTTACATGCAGTAGGTCAACAGTTAGCAGAACATGTATGAACCTAAACACAAAGGAAATGACAAGGAGATGCAAGAACACGGTAATGCGACAAATTCAACAACTTATTTGTCCCATATTATGTAAGTGTAGACAGCCAGAAGACAAGCCGCTTTACTCAAGAGTAGATAATTTCAACGTTACTTTCAATGTATAACTGTACACAATTAGACACCCATTGTCGAGAATATTTTAAGTAAATCATAATTTTTTCATATTCAGTAATTAGTAATGTTATTGACGTGTGTGTTCTCATAATTTATTACAAATTAACAATAACCCATTGACTTACTTTCGAATTTTGCAAAATAAAAATGTTTTTTGACTTTTTAACAAAATGTGACATTTTTCTAGTTTATTAATTAATGCACAATATCAATACACTTAAGCAAAAAAATGTGTACAATGCTCAAATAACCATAATTATGTACGACCTTCCTGACATTCGATACTTGGTACACATTAGTGTACTTTTTATTTGTTTGTTCTAACTTATTTAAACACTAATACGTGTTGTTTATCATCCTTCACGTAAATATTTTTATTTTAATAAAGGAAGGAGTAAGATCGGAATCATTTCCTTCGTTTCGACACGTTATACAATTTTACTGAAATATTTATCTTCCCATATCTGTGTGTACACAAAAACGCAGACAAGAACACGTGCATACAATATATATATATATATATATATATATATATATATATATAGAGAGAGAGAGAGAGAGAGAGAGAGAGAAAGAGAGTGAGAGAGAGAGAGAGAAAGAATCCCGCATTTTGCTAAATCCAACCCTCTGATGAGAGGGAAATTATTTCTTCGAAATTCCGCGGATTAAGCATTATTCATTTATTTTGTGCTTCTTTTTGAAAATTAAATATGTTTTTTTAAAACTCTTTTTAAAAGTATTTTAAACATGTTTTATTGACTAGTTGTTCTTGTTATAAGCTCTATTTCCTATTTGGATTTATCGAGATGTTTACATCTGGTTGAGATAACTTTATAAATATTAACTCTTCAATATTTATAATATACGTTGGTTTTGCAATACTGGATTATTTTGGTAAACTTAACTGTAATTCTTATTTTATTATATATATATATATATATATATATATATATATATATATATATATATATATATATATATATATTGAGGTTGCTATTTTCCATAGGTAGGGTAACCAGTGAAATATAGCGACGTTTATACAGGAGTGTTCAATACAGAAGTGCAGCAACAAACTACTGCTTATGTAAAGGCACATCTAACATGGGTTTAAGGCTTGGAGCATTATTATACAGAGTAACATACATTTTAAGCAAACGCTATATATATATATATATATATATATATATATATATATATATATATATATATATGAACAAATAATTACAAATAATTAATACAACGTGTTAAAGATATCTTGAAAAAGAGTTAAAACATATTTAATTTAAAAAAAAGGAAGCACAAGATAAGTGAATAGTCCTTAATCCGCGGACTTTCGAAGAAATACACTCCTTTTCATCAGAGGGTAGGAATTAGCAAAATGAGGGATCGGAGTTTGCATATAAAAGTATTCAATGAAACAACAAGTAAGTCACAGATCTTACTTGGTTAAAAAAAGGGTAAGGTAAGGGGAATAGGAGTAAAAGAAAAATGATAAAAAGATTTCACATGAGTTTTATATATATATATATATATATATATATATATATATATATATATATACGTGTGTGTGTGTGTGTATGTATGTATGTGTAAAAGACACATAGACAGATAGAACAGAGATAGAGAATATGTGAAGTTAGAGATATATTAGTTTCTATAGAGTACGCATGATTGTGTGAGGTAAACCAATCAGGACGAGAATCAATCTAGCTTATGGAAGAAACACAACCGATTAAATGAATAAGGTCCTAACGAGGCCGCCGAGGCTGCAAATCTACCATAAAACTAAGATAGATTAACGCAGCTGCGAAGGGAAGCACTAATAGGATATTCTGGAGATTGTCACTCGGCCAAAAACGGAGGAAAGTGATTTTGATCTCGGGACCTGGTGTTTGCTTACCTTAGCTGCCATTTAGACAACTCTAAGTTATTTCACCGAAAAAGACAAATGTCAGGAGAAAAGCCTGTGTCTTTGAAATATTCACAGAGGATGGCAAGTGAAATGAAATAGTTTAAATGGCTCTTCATCATCGGACCTTTGAGGGTTTTGCAATTCTAACTTATGATTCTATTGACAAAAGAAATCTTGAATCATACGCCTCTTTATCTTTCATTTATCTTACTCTATCTGTTTCTGTTGTTGCGTATATATATATATATATATATATATATATATATATAAATATATATTTATAATGTATAATAGATATTCTTTTCAATCTATTAAAACTATATTCGTTTGAATATAATTTTGTCAATAAGTAAATATTCTCACGAATTGCCGAATGGTTTTAGCTACATGAAAGAAAATAGTGCTAATATTCATCAATGGTTAGTGGATTTAAAAACAAAACAGTAAATTAATTATGGCTCCCCAATAGTGTTCATCAAACACCGCTTCCCTTAAAACTAATAAACAAAGTTATTTTTAAACTGATCTCATTTTTATTCCAAATACATTTACTATTACAAATGCATGTTATTTAAGCGAACATCCCTACCTGTGGTTTACGACTTTTTTCTAGGAATCTATGAGCTTAGTTACACGCTACAGTTCGTGTGGTGGTTTGTTGAAACCTTCTACTACGAATAACCCACTTTCTTTGTAATTAAATTATTATTTTACATATCTACATTTTGATTTACTCGGGCCATCTGAATACTGAGGAGTTAATAAAAATATTATATATATATACATATATATATATATATATATCTTAACGATGATGTATATATATATATATATATTTATATATATATATATATATATATATATATATATATATATATATATATATATATATATATATTACAGTATATAAATTCATGTTATTTAAGCGAACATCCCTTCCTGTGTTTTCCGTCTTTTTCTCCAGGAATCTATAAAAATAAATAAATAAATAAATAAATAAAATAAAAATATGATATATATATATATATATATATATATATATATATATATATATATATATATATAATGGTAGAATATATATATATAAGCATATATATACATATATATACATGTATATATATATATATATATATATATATATATATATATATATATATATAATTTGTTGTTGTAATACTTGTTTTGAAATCAATTACAAGAAAATATATTTGTATATTAATGCGAGCTCGGAATAAATGTCCCTTTAACCAAATTTTATGCCCCTAAATGGAAAATGGCATATGTATTATTTTTTCAAAATATAATTGTCCACTAACTCGTGTTTCGTCGTCTACGACTCATCAGAGTGGTTTAATCTATCGATATTTCAAATCGAGACCCCATAGCCAAAATGGTAAACCTCTACAATTAGGCCACCTGACACGACTGCGGGACTGTATTGCGTTTTATTTAGATGTTATTTCTTCTTTGTTTTTAATATCTACAGATTTGGGTGCATCAAAATTGGTCGATGGGAAACTTACTCCCAACACGCATTTAGATAAAAAATGTACTTTGTATACTCATTTCAATTCAAGTATCGAAAAAAAAAAAAAACAAATAATATTTACATGAAACGCGATATATGCCTGCAGTCGTGCGAGGAAACCTAATGGTATAGGTTTACGGTTCGGTCCATGGGGTGTCGATTCCGAGTCTCGCAAGATTAAGCAACTCTGCTGAGTTGTAGATGACGAAACACGTGTCAGTTGATTATTTTATTTTAAAAATAATTATATTTTAGGCAACTTTTTTAATTAATGATTTCTACACACACACACCCACATACACACGTATAATATATATATGTATATATATATATATATATATATATATATATATATATATATATATATATATATATTCTGTATATTATATTGTACGTGGGAATATACAGATTGAGCAAGGAAATATTAAAAATATTTCTGTGTTTGTGTGCGTATATATATATATATATATATATATATATATATATATATATATATATATATATATATATATGTACATATATACACGGAATCTTTAATACTATTATACATATATACATATATATATTAACATAATATAGAATACAACATATATATATATATATACAAATTCACATATATATATATATATATATACCTATACATATATGTATAAAAATATTTGTATATATATAATATATATATATAAAAAGAGAGAGTGACAGATGGAGAAAGAGAGTGAGACATATATATATATAAATATGTATATATATATATATACATATATATATATATATATATATATATATATATATATATATACATAGAGAGAGAAGGAGAGAGAGAGAGTTTTATTTAAATACTTTTTATATAGGAATATATTTGTCAGCTTACATAGTCACTGGTTGCTGTAGATATAACCTATTTTCTTTAAAAATTACAGCACACACACACACACGCACATATACAAATATACATCACACGAAAAGCACACACACACATATATATATGGTTGTATATATATATATATATATATATATATATATATATATATATATATAATACATGCAATGTCGGCAGTTTATAGTTGTTTCATTTGTTTCTATTTAATAATTTGTCTCTCTCTCTCTTTAAAATTGAATATGATATTTTTTTCGTTGAGGCAGATGAGACATGGGGAGTTTAACGATTTACACACGTTAGATTTTTTAAGGATTTCCAACGTAATGGTAGGAATAAGATTATTTTGGGTTATATGTAGATATTGGGAGGTTAGTGAGATTTTGTTGAGATGGTTGGGGTTTGTGAAGAATCATTTATATACTCTAAATCCATCTTAAAAAGAGGTGCCTCCTAAGCCAATATAGTATTTTTGTCGTTTGGGTTTTCTGTAGGTGCAATTGTGGCTTTATACACTTCTGTTGATTAAGTGAGCATTCAGATTTGTTAGTGCAGTTACCATTATTTTCGCTAGTGTTATTTGTGTTTTTATTCTTGTTAAGTATTTTCTTATTTGTGTTTCTTGATTATTTGTTCAGGATTATGAGTAAAGCTGTAGCTAATTGTGTTTTGTATTAAATAGTTTGTGTAGTGTGAGATTGGGTGGGAAATGGTTGTTTATTAGTTGAAATAACTTTTTGGCTTGTTTCGTTTTAACCATTATGTTGAAGTGGGGGGGGGTTAAACTAAATTATTTTTCTGGCACTATATTTCTTGTTTGAAGTATTAAAATTATTGGGTTCAATGTAATTGAAGATGTTAGTTGGGTGGCCATTTCCTTAAGGGCATGTTCATAGAATGGTTGGTGTCTGTTGAATATTTCAAGTTTAGAGGAAGTAATACTAAACCTTTTCTATAATGATATATTTTGGGTGGTTCGATAATGGCTGTATACTGAGTGGCTAAGTATTGTCCTTAATGTAAGATTCACATGAGTTATTTGAGAGGTTAAGAGTTATATCTACCTATATATACATATATATATATATATACATATCTATATATATATTTATATATATATATATATATATATATATATATATATATATTCAGAGAGAGAGTGTGGTAAATAGATTGAGAGACAGATATGTATATAGAAATGACGACTTATCAAGCCCTGAAATCCGCTCGAGGATAAATGTTATGTAGTATACGGCAGGCACTCGGATAACAACGTATTAAAGTCAGTTGAGGCATCGATTATTAATTGTGTTATCCAATGAAAATGTGTTTACATTGGATTTAATATGACCATACTGAAGTCAGCTGGAAAGCAGAGCAGCTGGAGAAAACTGCCATTCTAGGAAATACATTTTGTTACTAATTTTTTCGTTTAGATTTAGGGACATATATAAGAACGATGACAATAGTTAGTAGTCTATGTAGGTAGCCGAGTGTTCTAATGAGATTTTGGATAGAGGGCTATATACATCGGAGCTCAAAGAGGATTTTCTATAAAAATAACGATACTATTATAGAGCTTGGACAGGATGGGGGTTAGATCAGTTGAGTATTTCTTAACGATAGAGAGGACACAGACTAGTAACACCCCCCATATATATATATATATATATATATATATATTTCGCACGATCTATGACTTTTTCTTTTATCGCATTTTTATTTCAATTATCCTGAAGATGTCCTCTGAGACAAGGACGAAACGTTGATTTTTTAGTAATTTCATTCGGTTTTTTCTATTTTTTCTTTAAACATAACGTCAACCACCGCTGGTACATTTTTTCATTCCTTATATATATATATATATATATATATATATATATATATATATATATATATATATATATATATATATATATGTGTGTGTGTGTGTGTGTGTGTGTGTGTGTGTTCACATGTGTGTATGAATGAATAATGGTATAAATTTGACAAAAAATCGCAATTCATGATTATTTTGCAAAAAATATTTATATGCTCTTAATTGATTCTAAATTATTTATGTTTTCATCCGTCCATAAATATACTTGAATAAAAACGAACTGGCTTAAGCTATTTATTAAGTCAAACAGGTTCGTTATTTTTGTATAGATTTTACGACTTAGACGGGCTGACCACCGATGCCGGTCAATACTTACAAAGCAAAAACGACTTAATCTTTAAACTCATGCGATATTTATTTATTATACCCCCCATTTGAATATACTCTACCAGTAATATACACACCCATATATATATATATATATATATATATATATATATATATATATATATATATATATATATATATATATATATATATGTGTGTGTGTGTGTGTGTGTTTGTGTGCGTCTGTGGGTGTGTGGGCGTGGGTGGGTGGGTGTGCGTGTGCGTGTGTCTGTGCGTTATATTATATAGAGGTAATTACACCTGGAAAGTTTTTTTTGATGTATTAATAAATGTATTAATGGTGGCCTTTGTCCTGTAGATATATAATAATCTCAATAGATATATTCATCCTAGAGTTATATGAATATTGAATAAAAACATTAATTAATGTGAATTAAAAATCAGCTTTAAAAGGAAAAAATACAAAATCAACTCGAATTTTGATTTTTTTTTCTTCTTTAAACAGATTTTAATTAACTATTATTTATGTTTTTCCTCAATGTCTCTCTCTCTCTCTCTATTTATATATATATATATATATATATACATATATGGTAATATATATGTTTATATGTACGCATATATGTGTACATATGTATATATGTATGTATATGTGTATATATATATATGTATATGTGTGTGTGTGTGTGTGTAAAGCTGAATGTCTGTGCGCTTGTACACAAACAGGCTCCAATATGGGTTACTATTATACAAAGCCGATCAAATATAGCTGTGCTCTCATTAATGCCAAACGTGTATGTTTATATAAATTGTGAGGTCTTTATACGTGCCGGCCTCCCAAAAATGGAAATAAAAAAACTAACAAAAACACAATTAAAAATAATTTTAATATAGATAGGCAAATGCACCCTCTTATAGTAGAGATTTCTATTCCTAATATAAACGCAGTAAACATTGAAGACTAAAGTTGTAATAAAATTAAGGCATCTGCTTTCGCGTCTGGCATCCACATAATGGAAATATATAACAAGGTATTTCAAGCGTGTTTTTTTTTAATATAGATACACATAACAACAATATGAAAAGCTTGTTTCTATTTTAACAGGTCTGCTCTGATAAAATTATCGGGTCTATCTAGTTTTCATAGAATAGGTATTCAATTTTTCTTTACTACAATATAGTTTAAGAAACATTAAGTTGTTTATAAGTAATATATACACTAATTTTGTGACTGAAATAGGGCGTAAAATATTTCAACAATTTATGATATTAAATTGAAGGTTTAAAATATTTTGTCTGTTCTTACGTTATTTTCCACTGTAAGTTACTGATTTTCCTTTACACATCAAAGTAATTAAGGTTTTTTCGTTTGGCTTTTCTTTTTTATCATAATTTATTTAAATATTGGTCAAGTCCTATTTCCTTCATCAAGACTAGTTTTGGAAATATTTCCAAATAACTTATGTTATCACAGTATAGTTTTTTACAAAAATAAAGAAAATTTTCATATTACACAATATTTTTTAAGATGATGATATGTTAGCTATTATTAAACCAATTAAATGATTAGTAAGATACAGTTAACTAAATTAAAACAAAAGGTCAATTGTGTAATAAAGATTGTTAATTACTTCAGTCGAAAAAGTTTTTTTTTTTTTTTTTTTTTTTTTACAAAGGCATCACCACATTATCAAGGCCCAGAGACCACTCAAGGATAAGGGTTAAAGAGTGTACAGTAGAAATTGGTCAATATAGTAATCATTAGTAATGAAAATTTGGTAAATTTAATAACTTATATGGAACGGCTCATCAAGAACTTATTTACTTGAACACAACCATATTGTAGTCAGCCGGAAAGCAGGAAAACGGAAGACAATTCCATAGGCGTGCAGTTCTAAGAAAGAAGCTTTGTTCATGGAATCTACGTTTATGTTTAGGCACAGATAAAGAGTGGGGGAAATTATTGATAGTGTTTACAGCTAGACGAGTGTTTCTTGTGAATGTTTGGCGAGGGGGGACCATAGATTGAAGCTCAGTCGAACACTTTCCATGAAAATAACGATACATCAGAGACAAACTCGCAACATCTCTTCTGTGAGATAGAGGTTGCAAGGAGGAGAAAAGGGCATCTCCTACGAGGCTACGAAGTCTATTTTGAACTCTATCAAGGCAGGACAAGTCCTTTCTAGCAGCTCCTGCCCAGATGTGGCAACAGTATTCCATCCTTGGACGTACCTGGCTCTTATATAGGTAGAGAATAGCATCAGCAGTGAGATATCTACTGGATCGATAGAAAGATCCCACCATTTTTCCAGCGGCCTTGGCTACAGATTTGATATACGTGTTCCATTTAAGATCAGGAGTAATGGTCAAGACTTATGAGAAAAAAGACGACACGGTATTTTTAATAAGTCATTCAAAACTAAAATAGTTTTCCCTGATAGATACTACACTTGAAATTATTTATTTACAAACACATTTTACTTAACAATATTTTAAATGCTTTGCGGAAAATTTCAAATAAAAAGAAATACAGGTTCGATGATAATTTTATTGTTTGATTGAGCGAATACATTTTTTTATTAATAATTTTGAAATAAAAAAATAATAGTTTTTTATTGTAGTCCTTTCATCACATCTTGCATGACTCAAATTAATTTTTTATATGATGTGTATATTTTTTGTTTTTTCATTACAAACATCTTTTATTGAATCCTTCCTGTATGATTTTTTCTGATAAACACCTCATTTAACGGTTAAAGCAGTCGGCGAGATAAGTTTTTCAACAGAATTCCGATTAATTATTAATGCAGATAACTATATCCAACATGAAGCAACGTGGTCCACTTTATAGCAGAGAAAATTTGAGTAATAGAGCCATAATCCTTCATTAAAGACATGCCATACTTAAACGTGTGTGTGTAACTCACAAATCTTATGACAACCTTTAATATCCCCTGCTATTTTTATATGGAGAAGATGGATACCATTTGGGTATTCAACAGTTTGAAAATGGCAGAAAACATGTTGCATGTATGGATTCTTATGAGTATCATTTAATGATCAGTGATAATTCCTTAAAACATGTTGACAGAAGTAAAACTTTCTTACATATCTTTTCAGTTTATTTGCTCACGAAAGTAGAATCGGAAATATTTTATATATCAAACTCATCGAAACAAGCTAAGAGTAGATTCCTCCACTCACCTGAAAGATCATATACAATGGGAAAGAAAGAGATATGTCAGGTATGTATTTTAACTTCTAACCTCAGAGGTATTCCATGATATATGTATAGAAAGACCCAATATATAAAACCAGACGTTGTTTTAGTTGATATATTCACTTAAAAACTAAAATAGTATGAAATGTAAATGCACTTCTCTCTAGACAAACATACGACAATCGACATGATATGTTAGCTAAAGCCTTTCATTTGAAGATAATAACTGATGAATTTGATACACATATATCAACTCGTTGACCCACTACTACACTACATATACACAATTGAGTGCCAAAAGAAAGGCTTGCCTAATGCGAATATATTATTTTGGTATACCGGAAAAATCAACTACAATCATATTGATGAGCCACCTGATATACAAAGTAATCCAACATTATCTTAAGTAGTAAAGAGTCACATGATGACAGGGTTTATGGCAAATGTATAGAAAGATACCCTAAAATATTTCTATTTGAAACTAAGTTTAGTGAGGAGAGTTATCCCTCTCATAGAATCAGATCGCATGAAGAGGGTGGTTTGAAACTAGTTGACACGCATGTGGTTTAGTATAGATTGATTGTACTTTATTCTTCCTTACTTTCAAGGGGCAAACCTGGGCAGAGAAAGAAAATAACCTTAACTATAGACAGCTCTTGAATTATTGCAACTTTACTATGAGGATACCGAACAGCTCATACATTATTCAAGCTTCCTTTGGATCTAATACAACTTATAAATCTGTTTGCAATATAAATAAAAAAAAATCTAGTATTGCTGAAGTTCTCATGAGATGATATTTGATAATGTTTGACGAAGTTACAATGTCTCATAAAAACATCCAGAAACTATTAATAGAACACTGCAGGATTTGCGTAATTCCAAGTATTTGATTGAAGGTGTGACTGCAGTGCTTACAAATAGTTTTTGGCCAAACTTTCACAGATATTATCAGGGAAAATAAGACACATAATCTGAAAACATGCTTAAAATCCTCTGTTCTGTGAAAACATGCAAAATTTTATAAAACTTTCTACAAATATGAGGGCACATTTACAAGGAGAGTTTTTTTGTGCAGACACTTTTTGACACTTTAAAAGGGAAGACTGGATATTAATTAAAAAGGGGTTTTACTCATTAATTTCTCAATTTCAAAATTATGATTGTTTGTGTGAAAGATTGAATGATACACTTATGAATATTTTGCCTAAAAATCCAGGGACTCTATCATAGAAGATTCTGAAATATTCTAGAACTCTTGTAATATATGGGTCTATAAAATCCTGAATAATCTGGATCAGTGTGTGGATCAGTTCTCTCACCAGAATGTTTGAATACTGGTATAGCAGAGGCAACTATCTAGACATCCTAAAAACAAGATCGAATAAGGCATTTGCTGAAGAGTTTGAAGTTAACCGGAGGAATCTGAGTGAAGCATATCTTTTTAAGTTTATTGCAGGGATAAAATCAAGCCCACGCGTATTTTCAGTGTCTAGTGTTTTATGGTATCGTATACAAAAGTAGATTGGATTTCGAGATCACCGATTATGCTTTTCCATACAAAGTAAAATCTGGGAGCGAGTTGTAATTGAGAGTAAAGGGGTGTCATTACTGACACGCTCTTATAAATTTACCAGAAATCGAAAATCATTATGTCTATTTCTATTCCAATACGTTTTCTAGTGACTTCGTACTACTTTCTCTTGGTTGCGATTAGTTCTGTTTTACAATTATTTCTAACTGTTTTTCTATTTGTGTTTGACATATGTCTGATAAGACTGCGGAATGCGTGCTGCCTCTCAGATGTGAACCATTGAGGAGAGATTGGTTTGCTAAAGACCTTTCGTTGGGGCACTTACGCTCCAATTGTTGTTTTAAAACATTCAGTATCCTCATTTGCACACTGTTTCGTAGGAAGGGAATTATACTACAATAATGTAGTATATTAAATGCTCTTATTGTAGTTTGTCGTTTTGAGTAATGACTTATCAACATTGGGTCGAAGTTGTACGATGATTTCTATCATTATCAAAACATGATCTGCATTTCAAGATAGGCAATATGCGTTTGTTACATGATTCTCAGAGAATTGTGGGGCTGAATAGTTAGGCCTGTTAATCCTGTCGATCTCGAAGACTGGTCGGGAACATGATTGTCTATAATAGAGACTATGGTATATAGTAAAAGAAGTTTTACTGCTACGAGCTGCATCTGTCTAACTTAGGACACCAAGTCAATTATTAGAACGAGGGTAGACGGGAGAGAAAATGCAATGTTGCAGGTTTAGTATAATACACATGGCTGGTCATGTGATTCTGGTTTGAGAGTATTTCGATTCTGGACTCCAAATCCTTGCATCTGGCTGTAAGAGTCCAAACGGCAAAGTGGGAGATGGCAGGTTTAAGGGAATAAGGTAGGAATGGAAAACGGGGCTAATTGCCATATTCCGAATCCCAGTGATCACACCTCCGCACCTGCCTAAAGAGTAAGGGAGAAAGCAGAATAATAGGCAGAGTCTATCTACAACTTTAGCAATCTAAGTTTAAAAACTGGAAATTTGTTCAAGTTACCAGCATTAGGAAAGTGGTCGATCAAAAGTAAAGACGCCTCTCGCCACCATTTATATGAGCCAAGACGTATGACGTCAGTAGTATATGTTTAACATGAGTTTTCTATTCTCCTTGATAGATGACCATTTCCTTTACGAGTCCATCAGCTGCAATCGGGATATTATATCGTCTGGCTTCTAAACCATTTGGTTTTTAGCCCCGTATGGTTAATTAGGTTCACTGCCTTTATAATAGGAATAGAAATCTCTACTAAAAGTTACAGTCTTCAAAAGAAATTGAAAAAAAATTACATTGTAAGTGGAAAAAATGACTACGTACAAAGCATTTCATGAAAGCATTTACAAACATTTTAACCCGGCGTTGTCCGGGTGTTTAGAGGCGTATGTTGAGCAAAAAAAAATAAATAAAGTGGTAGTAGGAAAGCAGGCTCGAACCCATATAGTGAAGGAGGAACATAATGGTAAAGAACGTGACGTCTTTGGTGTTACAACCACCGCCCAAACAAATGTAACGTAGGTTTAAATTAAGGCTAGGCAATCGAAAAGAGGGGATGACTTTCGACAATAACGGTCAAAAAGAGACCCCACCCTGTAGACAAGTGCGCGGTTGAAAGTGAAGAAATTAATTTTTTAATACTTGTCCTCTGAAGGGTCGAGCTTAAAAAGGATAATGATCTTTGTCGAACGTTTTAGGCATACATGCAAACATACATACATCTATGGATTTGTAGCTCAAATTTTCGACCCAAACCGATTAAAAGGCTTGCGCCATCTCTGAATACCCTTTATGAAAAATTTCAAATGTTTAGAACAGAAATTGTTTGATAAATTTGGTAGTGACCGCAGCGGTCAATCGCTTTAAATTTGTCTCCTATTATGACCTCTTAGAATGTTTTGTTTTGGACGCAAATCACGTTCCCAAGTTGGATTCATGTCCAAGAAACCTATATCTAAAATTTCAAGTGTGTATACCCAAAATTGTCGGAGGAGATTGGTAGAGTTCTCACAGGTCCGATCGTTGAATTTTGACCTCTTAACAGCCAAATTTCTGGCCAAAACCAGATCACAAAGACTTTCTCACATCTCCGTACCCTGTATATCAAATTTCGAACCTGTGGACAAAATAGACAGAAATATTGTGTAGGGAAATGCACACAGACAGACAGACCCACAGACAGACAGACACTTTAATTTTTTTAGATATATAGATTAGAGGGATAAATATATTTTTAAAATTGTAAATAGATTATTAGGGTAACAATATCATTAAATGTTAAAGTCTAATTTCAAATGGTATTAGGATGCAATATTTACTTCTAAATGAAAGACCCTGCAATTTGAACCCACAAAAGAAATAAAATAAGACGAATCTACTACTATAGTTTAAGGTAAATGATATAACTGTTTATATGTAGATTTCGATATTAGACTTACATAAATTAAAGCTATAACGTATATTTGCATCTATTAAGTAGATACTGATTTCAGATATAAACACATATAACATAGTCATGTGAACTATAGTAAAGACACTTTTTTTAAAACTTCATATTTATATTCGCAAAAATTGTATCATTGTCATGTACATAACATCACCAATGTATGTTGTGTCTTATTTTTAGTAGAGCACTATATTAAGTACTAGCATTTTAGGTTTTTGAATGTGTATGTTGAGCAAAAAAAAGGGTAAATTTATACAAATACCGTGACAGCGAATTATTAATAATAACCCTAACCCTAACCCTAACCCTAACCCAGTTTTCAGATTCGTGTTCAGCACACCGAAACGTAACAGAATACTACGTCTGTTTTTGCTAATTCGCTGTCACGGTGTTTGTATAATAATACCAAAAAAAGTGGTAGTAAGAAGGCAGGCTCGAAAGAAGGAAAAGAACGGGTAAACCTGACGTCTTTGCGGTTACGACCACCGTCAAACCGGAACACTTATGCTTAAATTAAGTATGACAATCTAAAGAAGAAGATGACTTCTTAAAAATATCGGCGAAAAATTCGATCCCCGTAAAGAAAAGTTAAAAGTTGAAGGTGAAGATATTAATATTTTAAGGCAATTCTTCGATATTCGTCGTCTGAAAGGGCGAACTTCAAAACGATACTGATATTGGTAAAATCCGTCGCCTCTGTCGAAAGTCCTAGGCAGACATGCAAACATGCATACATACATACATTTATATATTGGTAACTAAAAATTTTCCACCTAAATCGATTGCTCTATTTCTGAATACCCTTTATGTAAAATTTCAAATGTTTAGACCACAATGTGTTTGAGTAATTTCATAGAGACCACAGAGGTCGATTTTGTTTTAATGTGGACCCCTATATGACCCCCTTAAAATTTATTGTTTGGAGCTCAAATAAAGTTATAAAGTTGATCTATGTCCAAGGATTCTTTATCTGAAATGTGAAGCGTTTAGACCCAAAATTGTCGGAGGAGTTTGGTAGACTTCTCAAAGGTCAAATCGTTGAACTTTGGCCCCGTAACAGTCTAATTTCTGGCCGAAAACGGATAAAAAACATTTTTCCAAA